>NC_079441.1:70428317-70450817 GCF_903798145.1 Danio aesculapii | reverse complement strand
TAATTTATTTTATTTTATTATATTTTAATAAATGCTATTTCTGCGCAGAATTAAAAAAATCTAAGTAATATCAAAGTCTCAATATATATATTTTTTTGTATTTTAATGAATGACTTTTACTTTATCATTTGACTTTACTTATTAATTTAATTTAATTTTGGGTCATTTTTAAATGTATTTTATTTTTTAATTAAGTAAATAAATAGACTCAACGATGGACTAAAAAAGTCTGTGGATTTCTGTACGTGCAGAGATGATGCATACAGTAGATAATGAAAATTCAGCTTTTTAATCAGTGAATTTGACATTTGGCTTAGATTGATAACCCTGTTAAAGCCTTTACTCATGACTGTCCTCATTTTATTTATATACTCATAAATACTCAACATTACGCCAAAGGATTGTTTCTGTATCATCTCTGGTCAGAATGAATGCATCTCACAAATACAGCCGTGTGTTGTTTTGGTCCACATTGTAGAACATGCATTGTGAATCTATTGACAATTCACAATGCTTGCATGCTCACGCCAATCAGCCGCCCGTCCCACAGCCAGAACCTACAGCAAAGCCAATATGGGCCCTGCTGAGTGGAGTTTATCTTCACAAATAATTGCAGCCAGGGAAAATAGGAAAAAGCCGCAGTGTGAGTCAAAGGAACCCGAAATAAACATTGCAGGTATGGGGTATGTGCTGTGGCGCTGCTGTATTACAATAACAGTGCCAATACTGTCTATCAGCAGGACCTACGGCTCATAGCATTTCCCTGCCACTGGAAGGAAACACATGATTTGGCCCTCTGCATCTCTAGTGACCGCTTGCATTTATTTTGATGTGGCCTGGATTATTGAATCTGTGCGGTCAGTGGCACATCGGCCGGGTTGCTAACCTAAATGTTGGCAGCTCAAGTAATAAAATGGATTAGGAATACAGTGGTAGAACTGCACTGGGCAGAATGGATGGGTTTTCAGTTCCTGCTGAGAAGCGGTTGTGAATATGTTTTCATAAATCAGGCTTGAAGTAATCCCAGCCCCCTCAGTTAAATCTGTCAAGTTGTGCTATTTGTGTTTTGGTCTGTCACCAACAAGCCAAAATTATGATACGTTAAATAAATAAGTAAAATCCAAACATGGAGAAAGACATCTTTGGATTGACTAAAGGGGCCTGCATTTCTATTTAGTAATATTTAAGTCTCAATATATTATTTTTTATTTTATTTTGTATTTTATTACTTAGATTTTTTTATTATTTTATTATTTTGATGTTTATTTTATTTAATTTAAGGTCATTTTTTAATGCATTTTATTACACAATTTTTGGATATGCAAGGATTGCATATTTTTTATTTTATTTTATTTGATACATTTTTTTATTATGTTATTTTATTTTAATAAATGACCTTTAATTTATTATTTTACTTTACATGTTTGTTTTAATTAATTTTAGCTCGTTTTTTAAAATGTATATTATCACACAGTTTTTGGATATGAAAGATTGCAAATTTTTAATTAATATTTTTTTTTGTTTTTTGTTTGATTTATTTATTTATTTACTAATTTAATTAAATTTAATGAATTACTTTTTCCTTTTTCATTTTACTTTACATGTTTATTCTGTTTAATTTCGCGGAGCTCTTAAATGTATTATATTACACAATTTTTGGATATGAAAGTGTTACATATTTCTTTATTACATTTAAAAAATTTATTATTTAGTTTTATTTTATTTTAATAAATAATTTGTACTTTATCATTTAACTTTACATGTGTATTTTTTATTTAATTTTAAGCAATTTTTAAATGTATTTTATTGCACATTTTTGGATATGAAAGAATTGCATATTTTTATTTTATCTTATTTATTTTATTATTTTATTTTATTTTAATGAATTACTTTTGCATTATTTTACTTAACATTTTATTTTATCATAGGTAATCTTTAAATGTATTGTATTACACAATTTTTGGATATAAAAGGATTGCACATATTTATTTGAGTTGATTTTATTTTATTTATTATTTTATTTTAATTATTTACTTTACATGTTTATTTTATTTAATTTCAGGTCATTTTTTATGTATTTTATTACATAGTTTTTGGATATGAAATGATTGCATATTTGTAGTTTGTTTCATTTATTAATTAATTAATTTGATTTATTTTGTTTGTTTTTTTAATTTATTTTAATTTATTTTTAATGATTTACTTTTCTTTTATTATTTCACTTTACATGTTTATTTTATTTAATTTTAGGTTATTTTTAAAATGTATTTATAACACTTTTCAGATATGAATGAATTGCATATTTTAAATAATAACTAGTTTGTTTGTCTTATTTATGTATTAATTTATTTATATATTATTATTTTTTTATTTAATTTAATATATTACCTTTACATTATTATTTTACTTTACATGTTTATTTTATTTAATTTTAGATAATTTTTTCATGCATTTTATTAGAAAATTTCTGGATATGAAAGTATTACATATTTTTATTTTATTTATTTTTTAATTTTATTATTTAATTTAATTTTAGTTTAATGATTTACATTCACATTATTATTTTATGTAACATTTTATTTTATTTAGTTTTTATTTTTATTATTTTACTTTAATCACTTTTACTTGATCATTTTACTTTACATTTTTATGTTATTTAATTTTAGGTCATTTTTAAATGCATTTTATTAGAACATTTCTGTATATGAAAGTATTGAAAGTATTGAGTATTGATATGAAAGTATATCTAATTTAATTTAGCTTTATTTAATTTAATTTAATTTAATAAATTACTTTTACTTTATTATTTTACTTTACATGTTTTTATTTTATTTATTCTTAGGTACTTTTAAAAACATTTTATTAAACTCTCTTTGCACATGAAAGGATTGCATATTTTTATTTTATAATTTTAATTTTATTATTTAATTTATTTTAATAAATTATTTTAAATTTATCATTTTACTTTACATGTTAACTTATGTAATTTTATGTAACTTAAAATTAGACAACTTTAAAATGTATTATATTACACAAGTTTTAGATATGAAGATATGATTGCATATGCATTTATGTCTAATAATCTTACAATCGCAAGTCAAGTTAAATCTGTCAAGTTGTCCTATTTGTGTTTTGGTCTGTCACTGACAAGCAAAAAAAATTTATTTTATAAATAAATAAATAAAACAATAAAATAAACAAAAAATGGAGAAAGACGTCTTTTGGATTTACTAATCTAACCAGCATTCATATTGCACAGAGCAGGATTTGAGAAGAAAGAAACTGGGATTAAAATATCTGTTTCAACTCTCTGTGATCAGCTGCACCTCAAGCATGAGTTTTACAGGTTTAATATGTTTTTAAAGCATGTTTGTAATAAAGACAGTCAAATGTGTCTTACATCTCGTAAAAGGGGCAAATGGGAGCTTTTTAAGGAAAATGAATGGAAATGTATTCACAATCACATACATAATGCATTCCAGAATTTCTAACTCCACACCAATCTGTTTATGTTTATTAATGCCAAACGCTGACCGCTCACAGCAACACGCTATACTAATCCATCCTAGCAAGACAGAAACAAAGCAGACCTGAACGCCTGTGTGGAGGCTTTAGCTTCTAAACTCGGAGGCGGTGCAGTAAAAGCTTTTGCCCGTATGGCGGTAAGCAGAGAAAATACCACTGTTGACATTTCAGTGACTCTGTAAACGCTGAGCATCCACATTAGTGCTCGCGCATCATTAGAGAGGGGTTCTCTCCACTCGGGATGAGCTCTGGGATGGTCTCGATGTTCAGAACAGGCCTGGATTTGGGAGGATCTGCTTTAAGCCTGGCTTGAGTTGATTTGTAGGCCGGAGATTAACTCTACATGTTATTTGTGGGGGATGGACTCACGCAATGAACACAATGCTGATCGCTCGTTGTGTGTTTGGTACAAGATTCAATGAAACGGCACACACAGTTGAAGTCAGAATTATTAGTCCTCCTGAATATTTTTCCCCAATTTTTCTCACCACATTTCTAAACATAATAGTTTTAATAGCTAATTTCTAATAACTGATTTCTTTTATCTTTGCCATGATGACAGCACATAATATTTGACTAGATATTCTTCAAGATACTAGTATTCAGCTTAAAGTGAGATTTTTAGGCTTAACTAAGTTAATAAGGCAAGTTAGGGTAATTAGGCAAGTCATTGTATAACGATGATCTGTTCTGGAGACAATCAAAAACAAATATTGCTTAAGGGGGCTGATAATATTGAGCTTAAAATGGTTTAAAAAATTAAGAACAGCTTTTATTCTAGCAGAAATAAAACAAATAAGACGTTCTGCAGAAGAAAAAATATTATAGGAAATACTGTGAAAATTTCTGAAAAATTGACAGGAGGGCTACTAATTCTGACTTCAGAAGTCAGTGGATATGAAAAGTCTACACATCCCTGTTAAAATGCATGGTTTTTGTGTTAAACCATTTTAAAAATAAACCATTAACCATTAAAGTAAATAATCTCAGAACTCTTTCCACCGTTAATGTAAACTATAACCTGTACAATTTCCTAAAAAACGAACTGAAATCTTTTAGGTGCGGGGAACTAAAAATTAAAAACTAAAATAACATGGTTGCATAAGTGCGCACACCTTAATATGTTGTTAAAGCACAATTAGATTTTATTACAACACTTTTAGGTACAAGTCTATCAGCATGGCACATTGTTACAGTCACCAGCAGTCTAGCTACTGCGAATCGCTGGAGAGCCACCAAATGGACTACGAATCACAGCATGCACCTCACACACACACCAGTTTCTAATCTCGTCTGATTGCAAACACTCACAGCTGAAGCTTCTCTAGGACTTTACACAGACTATTTATACACCACATTTGCTTGCACACATTGCTGAGTGTTGTTTGTTTGTTTGTTTTTAAAGTTAAAATGAACCTGTAACTACAGATTTTTCTTGTCAAGCCATGCTCTTTGTTTCTTGTGTTTTATGTTATCTACTCCTAGGCTTGTTCCTAGTTTATCTTACCTTTCTCCGGTTTTGACTACTTGCCTGTTTATCAATGACGACTTCTGGATTATCTATATCAAGGGTGTCCAAACTCGGTCCTGGAGGGCCGGTGTCCTGCATAGTTTAGCTCCAACTTGCTTCAACACACCTGCCTGGAAATTTCTGTAAACCGAAATAGCATGATTAGCTGGTCAGGTGTGTTTAATTGTTGTTTTAACTAAATTATGCAGGACACTGGCACTCCTGGACCAAGTTTTAGCACCCCTGATCTATATGTACATGATTGGTCCTGTTGACCCTTGTCTGATTTACGATCATTGTAAATAAATCTGCATTTGGTCTCACACCTTCATGAAAGCCTCCTTAAGTTACACTCATCTTGACGTGTCAATATTGCCCAATCTTCTTTGCAAAAATTTAAAAATTGCATTTTAACAGGGGTGTGTAGACTTTTTATATTCACTGTATGTCATACACACTTACGCTTCATGTATTACTTTGTGTCTTCATAAAGACTGACAGGACACCATTAACAATTTTTGTAAATTACACAGTATTTAACTGTAATATAAACTGTATTTTACTGTAGGACATTTATGCAGTATGCTGTTGTATTTTAAAGTTGCATTGTGAGAAATATCCTCTTGGTGCCAATAAAATACAGTATTTTGTGCTGTAAGTTTGATTTACAGTAAATTATCGGCAAACTCTTGCCAGTAAGTTACTGTAAATCAAAATTAAAGCAAAAGTACTGTATTTTATTGGCATCAAGAGGATATTTCTTGCAACTTTAAAATACAGCAACATACTGCATAAATGTCCTACAATAAAATAAAAGTCACAGGAAGTTACTGTAAATTCTACAGAAAATTGTTAACAGTGTACATTAAAGATTTTGGTTCAGCTGGCCAATAACAGCACTTTAGGCTTTTGGGAGGCAAAGCTTTATCAGAACATTTCAGGGAGTAGAGATGTTGGTATAAGGTCTGTTGAAATAAGACTCAGCATAATCATACAGCTTAAAATTCTACGAATGAAAACGTATAGCAGCAGCAGCTTTGTTGCCAGATCTTGTAATTATAAACATTGTGCCATTGTATTAGATTTTCATTTTTAATGCGACAGCGTTCGCGCATTAATTTGTCATAATAAGGGGCTCGTTTGGATTTGGTGATTATGTATACTATGTGTAAATAAAAGATTGTAACTAATTTCAGTGCATTATGGGTTTAAAATTATGAACCCAATAATTGTAATTTTTTTGGTCAACTCTTATTTTCGCTGGCCGATTATATATAAACATTTTTCATGAGATATTGTATTAAATAGTTAAGGATAATAACCCAAATTATATAAATGTAGCTGTAAAAATAATGTTTTTATGTGTATTTAGGGACATTTTGTCTTGAAAACATAACTCATTATCATATCTATTTTAACCGTTCCCTGAATTTTACATTTAGCTTTAATTTTGATTAAATAAATTACACAGAATTTCACTGTAATATGAACTTTATTTTACTGTAGGACATTTATTCAGTATGTTACTGTAATTTAAAGTTGCATTGCGGAAAATATCTTCTTGACGCCATTAAAATACACTATTTTTGCAGTAACTTTACAGTAAATTACCTGCAAACTGCTGCCAGTAAGTTACTGTAAATCAAACTTACAACAAAAATACTTTATTTTAATGACATCAAGAGAAAATTTCCTACAATATAACTTTAAAATACAGTAACATACTGCACAAATGTCCTACTGTAAATTACAGTTCACAGAAAGTTACTGTAAAAACTACAGAAAAATTGTTAACATTGTAGACAGATGATTTTGTACCACAGAAAGAGCAATAATTACAACTTATCCAGCATATGTTTTACAAAGTGGATGCCCTTCCAGCTGCAACCCAGTACTGGAAAACACCCATACACACTCATTCACATATATACACCATGGCCAATTTAGTTTATTCAATTCACCTATAACGCATGTGTTTGGACTGTGGGGGAAACTGGAGCACACCAACACCAACACGGGGAGAACGTGCAAACTCCACACTGAACTGCCAACTGACCCAGCCGGGACTCGAACTAGTGACCTTCTTGCTGTGAGGTGACAGTGCTAACTACTGAGCCACCGTGCCACAGAGAATATTACTAGCAAAGCGTAATATAATATATAAAATATATAGCTATAAAATATAGCTTTATCATACTTGGGGACTTTAATCAGGCAAAACTCACACATGAGCTGCCTAAATTCAAACAGCACATTACATGCCCCACCAGAGGCAATAAAATTTTGGACCATTGCTACACCACAATAAAGGATGCATATCGCTCCGTCGCCAGAGCAGCTCTAGGACTCTCCGATCACTGCCTGGTTCATCTTATACCAACTTACAGGCAAAAACTTAAAACTACTAAGCCAGTATTAAGGACTGTCAAGAGATGGACCAACGACACAGAGCAGGTCTTACAAGCCTGTTTTGAATGCACTGACTGGGATGTTTTTGAAGCTGCAGCCACAGATCTGGACGAGCTCACAGAGACTGTAACATCATACATCAGTTTCTGTGAGGAGTTATGCATCCCTACCAGGACCTACTTGTCATTTAACAATGATAAACCATGGTTCACACCAAAACTCAGACAGCTTCGTCAGGCCAAAGAGGATGCTTACAGGAGTGGTGACAGGATCCTGTACAATCGGGCCAGGAACACATTGACAAAGGAGATTGGTGTGGCTAAGAAAAGCTATGCCAAAAAGCTGCAAAACCAGTTTTCAGCTAACGACCCTGCATCAGTGTGGAGAGGCTTAAAAGATTTCACTAATTACAAGACACCGTCCCCCAGTATCGACAGCAATAAACATATTGCAAACGAGCTGAATATGTTCTACTGTAGGTTTGACACCTATGACCAGACACCTCACACCCACCCGGACCATCTCCCTACACAGCCATCAACACCACATCAACACAGCCCGGACCATCGCCCTACACGGCCATCAATACCACATCAACACAGCCCGGACCATCGCCCTACACAGCCATCAACACCTCCAGCCATCTTCCTCTCCCCCCCTGCTCTTCAGATCAGTGAGGAAAATGTGCGTCAGATCTTCAGTAAACAGAAGAGAAGGAAAGCACCAGGGCCAGATGGTGTCTCACCAGCCTGTCTGAGAACCTGCGCTGACCAGCTGGCTCCCATTTTCTCCCATATCTTCAATAGATCACTGGAACAGCGCAAAGTTCCATCCTGCTTTAAGCGCTCCACCATCATCCCAATCCCAAAGAAGCCAAAGATCACAGGACTCAATGACTACAGACCTGTGGCCTTAACATCTGTGGCCATGAAGTCATTCGAAAGACTGGTGCTAGCATATCTGAAGGACATCACTGGACCCCTGCTGGACCCCCTGCAGTTCGCCTATAGAGCAAACCGGTCTGTGGATGATGCAGTCAACATGGGACTGCATTATACCCTACAACATCTGGACAAACCAGGGAACTACGCAAGGATTCTGTTTGTGGACTTCAGTTCTGCCTTTAACACCATCGTCCCATCACTGCTTGAGTACAAACTGGCCCAGCTCTCTGTTCCTAGCTCTGTCTGTCAATGGATCACCAGCTTTCTGACAGATAGACAGCAGCTAGTCAGAATGGGCAAAATCACATCCGACAGCCGCACCATCAGCACTGGTGCCCCCCAGGGATGTGTTCTTTCTCCACTGCTCTTCTCCCTGTACACCAACGACTGCACTGCAAAAGACCCCTCCATCAAACTCATTAAGTTTGCAGACGACACTACTGTTATCAGCCTCATCCAGAACGGTGACGAGTCTGCATACAGACAGGAGGTGGAGCGGCTGGCGTTATGGTGCAGATACAACAACCTGGAGCTCAACACGCTCAAAACAGTGGAGATGATAGTGGACTTCAGGAGAAACCCCCCTGCACTCCCCCCACTCACCATCATGAACAGCACTGTGGCTGCAGTAGAGTCATTCAGGTTCCTGGGCACCACCATCTCTCAGGATCTGAAGTGGGACACTCATATAGACTCTATTGTGAAGAAAGCCCAGCAGAGACTGTACTTCCTTCGTCAGCTGAGGAAGTTCAACCTGCCACAGGAGCTGCTCGTACAGTTCTACTCAGCTGTCATCCAATCCATCCTCTGCACTTCAATCACCGTCTGGTTCGGCTCAGCTGCCAAAACTGACCTCCGCAGACTACAGCGAATAGTCCGGACTGCTGAACGAATCACTGGCACTACCCTTCCTACACTTCAGGAACTGTACTCTTCCAGAGTGAGTAAAAGGGCTCGCAAAATCACTCTGGACGCCTCACACCCAGCACACTACCTGTTCGAACTGTTACCGTCTGGTCGGCGCTTCAGAGCACCGAGCACAAAAACAGCCAGACACAGGAAAAGTTTCTTTCCTCAGGCTGTCTACCTTATGAACAGTTAAATATTCCCCTACTGTGCAATAAATATGTGCAATACTTTCTCATACGCACTTGTACACAGCACCTTATATCAATATACAATGCAATACTTTCTACATTCGCACTTGTACACAGCACCTTATAACCTGTATATTTATAACAATCTGTACATACAACTCAACAACTCAACATCCAGGTTTCTTCACTAACCGCATCTGTTTAATGTTCATCATTTTTTATTATTATTATTTTATTTTTTCAGATTATTTTGTGTTGTCACTTGTCACTTTATGTACACTGGAAGCTTCTGTAGCCAAAACAAATTCCTTGTGTGTGTGAAGCACACTTGGCAATAAAACCGATTCTGATTCTGATTCTGATATAAAACGATTCTGCTCATCACACACTTGATGGCATGCTCTTAAGAGTCTGTATTGTACAGTAGGGACTGGGCTGTATATCTGACTAGTGTCAATAGACTGGAACTCTTGAGGGAAAGCAGCTGTTTGTATGGTTTGCAGCAAAAACAAGCCTTCAAGACGTCCTGCACAAGCTGAGAACACACAGGAGGTGAAATAAGACAAGAAAGGCCTATTAGTTCCCCTGTCAACATGCATCTCCCACTCCACCTCAATTTGTTGGCAACTGAAATATTGACTCGCTGCTGTCAATGTACATTCAGGCCGTCATCTACTGCAACGTTTCAGGAAAT
Organism: Danio aesculapii; assembly: GCF_903798145.1. Classification (NCBI taxonomy): domain Eukaryota; kingdom Metazoa; phylum Chordata; class Actinopteri; order Cypriniformes; family Danionidae; genus Danio; species Danio aesculapii. The sequence continues at coordinate 70,440,638 of NC_079441.1, read as the reverse complement.
GCCTCTGCTTCATTTTTATCTTAACAGTGCTTCTGTTTTTTTCTTTTCTTTAGAAAAATGCAGTGCACAATGATTTTGCAGTTTTACTGTTAAAATAATACACAGTAAAAATGTTTTCAATCTAATATACCAGAATGCTATGTCAGTAAAATGTAATTATAATAATAAAACAGTTATTTTTTTAATTGCAATTTATTTAAAATACTGTGGAAGAACCACACTTTAACAATTATGTACCACAGCTCCTCATTGGGGAATGCTATGTTGGAAGCTTGTGTAGCACTAAAAATTTACCAGAAACACATTATGTCCATTGTCACACACTATAAAACAATCCATAAAATATATTATAAAAAGGTAGCTCTGGTTGCAAAACTTAAAGTAAATATAGTTAAAATAAATATAGTAAAATAGTAAAAATACGGTGTAAGAAAAAGGGCATTAAAGAATTTTCGACATTTTACAGTAAACTACTGTATTTCATTAATTTATAGTACACGCAGTGTAAAAAAATCCATACAATTTATGGTAAAATAACGAAAGCTGTGGTTGCCAGAAGTTTACAGTAAAAATACGGTATGAGAAAAAGAACGTAAACGATATTTCAAAATTTTACAGTACTACTGTATTTCAATAATTTATTGTACACACACTGTAAAAATTAACCAAAACAAATATGGCAGCTGTGGTTGTCAGAACAAAAAATATGGTATAAAGAAATATGGTATAAAGAAAAAATTACAGTAAACTACCGTATTTCATTAATTTATAGCACACACACTGTAAACAAATTCCATAAAATGTATAGTAAAGTAATGGCAGCTGTGGTTGCCAGAACTTTACAGTAAAATGTGGCATAAGAAGAATGGTATAAGAATGGTATATGGTATAATGGTAAAGAATTTTCTAAATTCTACAGTAAACTACTGTATTTTTATTAATATATAGTTCAAACACTGTAAAACATCATAAAAATTGTAGTAAAATAAGTTTACGGTGAAAATGTGGTTTAAAAAAGACAAGCTTAGACCAGTAAATTACAGTATTTTATTAATTTATAGTATACACACTGTAAAAAAATTATACAATTTACAGTAAAATACAAAAACTACGAGGCACTAATGTAAACGCACTTAATATTAAAGTAATGCAATAAACATTATTTATCAACATTAGATGCACCACTATACATCACTGATGAGAAAAAAAAACCCTCGTAGTAATGTCAACAATAAGCATAAAAGTGAAGTCAATTTACAGTGTTTAACCGTATATATTAGGAAAAGGTACTGTTAACCAGGACTCAAAACAATAGTGTGGCTGTGAATTCATCTTCAGTCACGTGATCTGATCATGCTCTCGTTCCATTCTTATGATTTCCTGAAGCAGCCACTCAGCTGTAGAGCTTAATAATGAAAGTCATTTGCTCAGCAGAGCCCCTCGGCCAATGTAAAATACAGCTCAGAGGACAATCGGCCTTTCTGTACTGATAAAATAAGTCATTTTGAAAGGGGAGTGTTTGATAATTGAAAGTGATGGAAGGGAACTGAATGGCAATAGGCCGAGTTTGTTCGGCTGGAGCACCTGCCGGACCCAAAGCGCCACTCTCTTCATCTTTATTTCCATAGTCTCGCTGATTGAGGATGATTCATTCCCGTCCTGCACGCATCACTCTTCATTCTGGAGCAGTGTTTGGCTGCTGCTTCTTTTTCCGTCCGGCTCTGTGTGCATTGTTTGACGCAGCGGACTGATTAAAAAAAGATACCTCTTCATGCACTGCGACTGCTTGTTTGCTCTAGAGATTGCAGAGTTATTACTGTGCGGCCTGCTGGGTTTGCTGATGATGTATGGACTAACCGGGCTTTGGGAGAATGTGAGGCGAAAACCAAAGGACTTTGTTCAAGAGTTTAAGGGTTCTATTTTAACGATCTAAGCATGACGTCTAAAGCGCATGGCACAAAAGCAGGAAGGATGGGTCCGAATCCACGTTTGCTTTTTTAATGATGGGAAAATATGGCCTGTGCACTAGCGCATGGTCTAACAGGGTTGTGCTTATTCTCTTAATGAGTTCTGGGTGTGTTTTGAACATAACGTGCATTAAACCAATCAGAATCTCATCTCCCATTACCTTAGTGTGCTTTCACACCTGTCTTATTGACCTTATTCTTCAATGCGGAAGTGCGCTCGTTTTTGCGATTGTTTTAGAACTTCCGATTCAGCTGTCTATGGGAGAAATGACTAGGAATAATAAACGGCAGAAAACGGTCACACTACTTACTCTACAAACAAGTGTTTGCATGACTATACAGACAAAGCAGAATAATATAATAAGAAAATATCAGTTTGCAACATCGAGCAGCAAAACGAGCTGTATTTAACGTCTAAAAAAGAATGGAAGTGAATGAGACGGGAAGTCTCGAGCCAAAATGATTCAAATGGCTGCGCCCGCTCGTACACAGAGAATAAGGTGAATTAGTTTGGTTGAATTGCTCTGGAGTTCGTTTTCCCTCTTGGTGCGGATCGTTTGGGCAGGTGTGAATGTAGCAATCGCACTCGAGTGCGCACCAAAAGTGTACCAAAAAAATGTACCAAGACCTACTTAAAGAGGTGGTCTCGATACGCTTTCAAAATAACCATGGAGCGGTTCATTTGTGGTAAGAACATGATCCAAACTAAAACAGACCCAACCGCAAAAAGTACTGTGCCTTTTTGGACTAATCCAGCTGCTGTAGTCCGATGGGCTGTCCTATCTAATGGGTTTAGAGGAAAAATATTTGTTGACAGCGCTTTGCTAACAGTTTTAAACAGAAAGAGAAAGAGTTTATAAACCGCACTTTGAAGGACGTCCTGTAGTTTATTAATGACCACAGAGAGTCAGGACTTTGGTTTAACGTCTCATTCGAAAGACAGTGCTCACTGACAATATAGAGTCCTCATCAATATACTGGGACGTTATTACCCACACAGACCACAGGTTGAGCGCCCCCTTCTGGTCTCACTAACACCACTTACAGCAGCAACCTAGCTTTCCCATGTGGTCTCCCATTCAGGTACTGACCGGGTGCAACCCTGCTTAGCTCCAGTGTGCAACCGTGTGAGAGTTGCAGAGAGCTATCTGCCGGCAAACTTTGAATGGAAAAACTGAACGCTTCGCTAGCTATAAAAAGAGTTAAAGACCATCTGTGTGAGAATAAAGAACGAGCCTCCTCCATTCGGCCTCTTTACTTTCTCTTTACTTTACTTTTACTCTTTACTTTAGTTTATTTAATTTCGGAAATTTGTTTGTTAAGCGCAAAGATTTGTTTCAAAACTATTTCTAAGTTCAGTTCTAATTTCCAGCTAACAAATAAATGAACAATAATAATGTGTGGTCAGTTGTGTCCAAACACACGTCCTATTCTTATGCCTCATATGGTGATGCATTTGTCTCCAAAACCAGACAGGTGGACAAATCTATTATGGGTGTTTCCCAATAATGGGTTGGTTGTGGCATCCGCTGCAGAAAACATATGCTGAAATAGTTGGCGGTTCATTCCACTGTGGCGACATCTGAAATAGAGACTAAGCCACAGGCAAAATGAATGAATGAATGTATCTCGGTGATGACGGAAAAGTGGATGGGGTGAATGCAAACCTCTAATCAAACCAAACAGATGCGCAACTGAGACTGAGAGTTGGTGTCGGATCACAAACATTCGGCTTGAATCAGAGACAACCGATGGAAATACCTAAATGTGTGGAAATAGAAATGTTAATTGAGTTCTATTTTTGAAAAGTGGCTCATTTTGTCAGGAGAGAAGTGGCAAACGGAGTAAAGCGTTATGCTTTTGAAAAAGAAAAGTTGGCTTTTTTCTTCATTTTATGGTTTGAGAGCACAAGCATCGCCGCTTCACAGGCAAAAGAAGCTTCCCCGAGGGCACCAAACTAATTATGATTTTCTCTGTTGCTGCAATTTTAACGATATGCGTGATTAGGTATTCATCAAGACAGTAAACTGTTCTGTTATATTTATTTTTGGTCTTCCTATTCACAGTTACTTTTTTTCTTTAATTTTTCTTGTTTGTTTTGCCATTTTCATAGACTGTAAAATGAACAAAATAAAATCTGTCTCAGTCACGTCTCCACTTTCTTTCACTGTTGAAAAGTGTCACAAAAAAAGGACCCGATCTGGCTTCTGTCATCTTTTGGATTTGTGTGCTGAATCTAACTCTGACCTGAATTCCCACACACTCAACCACAAGCACATAATCATGACAATCATATTCAATATTTAAATGTGTACATATACACATGTACACATTTACAACCACCAGGGGGTCTCTTGCTCTCAAAGATGATTGAATAACTAAGGTGCAACTCATACACTTTTACATTGAAATTTGGATTGTGGCTTCCAAAGAACATGAAAACATGATGCCACCTTCTGTTCTCTTGTAACACATTCCTGTGTAACCTATGTAACACATGTAAGTCATTACATAGTCATATCCATTCCTGTGTAACCCTTTTAATCAATTTCTATGTAAAACTTGTAACTCATTCTTGTGTAATCTATGTAACCGTTTTAACCCATTCCCATGTAACCATTTTAATCCACTTCTATCTAATCATTGTGACCCATAATAATATAACCCTTGTAAAACATGCCTGTGTATGCTTTTTAACCATTTGAACCCATTCCTATGTAACCATTTTAATTCATTCCTATGTAACCCCTGTTAACCCATTCCTGTGTAACCTTTGTAACCATTTTAACCCAATTCTATGCAACCCTTTTAATCCATTTCTATGTAACCGTTTTAACCCATTACAATGTAACCCTTTTAATCCATTTCTAGGCAACCATTCTAACCCACAACTATATACTGTAAACCCATTCCTATGTAACCATTGTTACACGTTCCTGTGTAACCTATGAAACAGTTTTAACCCATTCCCATGTAATACGTTTAATCAATTTCTATGTAACCCTTGAAATCCATCCCTGTATTAACCCATTTAACCATTTAACCCATTCCTCTTTAACCCTTTTAATACATTTCTATGTAACCATTCTAACCCATTACTATATGACCCTTGTAACCCATTCCTATGTAACCCTTGTAAAATGTTGTTGTGTAACCTGTGCAACTGTTTTAACCCATTCCCATGTAACCCTTTTAATACTTTTCTATATAACTATTGTAACCCATAACTATATAACCATATTAACCCATTCCTATGTAACCCTTTTAACCCATAACTATATAACCCTTGTAACCCATTCCTGTGTAACCCTTGTAACACGTTCCTATGTAATCTATGTAACAATTTTAACCCATTCCTATGTAACCCTTTTAATCCATGTCTATGTAACCATTCTGACCCAAAACTATATAATCCTTGTAGCCCATTCCTTTGTAACTCTTGTAACACGTTGCTGTGTAACCTTTGCAAGCATTTTAACTCATTCCTAAGTAACTATTTTAACCCATTCCCATGCAACCATTTTAATCCATTTCTATATAACCCTTGTAACCCATTCATGTGTAACCAGTGTAACCATTTTAACCCATTCCAATGTAACCCTTTTAATCCATTTCTAAGGAACCAATTTCTGAGTAACCTGTGTAATCATTTTAACCCATTCCAATGTAAACCTTTTAATACATCTCTATGGAACCGTTGTAACCCATAACTATATAACCCTTGTAACCCATTCCTATGTAACCCTTTTAATCCATTTCTATGTAACCCTTGTAACCTATTCCAGTGTAACATAATACTTATGTAAGCATTGTAACCCATTCATGTGTGACCTATGTAACCATTTTAACCCAATCCTATGTAACTCTTGTAACACGTTGATGTGTGACCTATGCAACCATTTTAACCGATTCCTAAGTAACTATTTTAATCCATTTCTATGTAACCCTTGTAACCCATTCCTGTGTAACCCATGTAACAATTTTAACTCATACATATATAACCCTTTTAATCAATTTATATGTAACCAATTTAACCCAAACCCATGTAACCCTTTTATTCCATTTCTATGTAACCCTTGTAATCCATTCCTGTGTAACCTATTTAACCATTTCAACCCATATCTATGTAACCATTCTGACCCATTCTTATGTAACCCTTTTAATCCTTTTCTATGTAACCCTTGTAATCCATTCCTGTGTAACCTATTTAACCATTTCAGCCCATTTCTATGTAACCATTCTGACCCATAACCATATAATCCTTGTAACCCATTCCCGTGTAACCTATGTAACCATTTTAACCCATTCCTATGTAACCCTTGTAAGACGTTGCTGTGTAACCTATGTAACCATTTTAACTCATTCATAAATAACCCTTTTAATTAATTTCTATGTAACCATTTTAACCCTAACCTATGTAACCCTTTAATCCTTTTCTATGTAACCCTTGTGACACAGTCCTGTGTAACCTATGTAACCATTTTAACCCATTTCAATGTAACCCTTTTAATCCATTTCTATGTAACCCTTGTAACCCATTGTTGTGTAACTTATATAACCATTTTAACCCATTCCTATGTAACCCTTGTAATCCATTTCAATGTAACCCTTGTAACCTATTCCAGTGTAACATAATACTTATGTAAGCATTGTAACCCATTCATGTGTGACCTATACCATTTTAATCCATTTCTATGTAACCATTCTGACCCATAACTATATAATCCTCGTAGCCCATTCCTGTGTAACCTATGTAACAATTTTAACCCATTCCTATGTAACTCTTGTAACACGTTGCTGTGTGACCTATGCAACCATTTCAACCAATTCCTAAGTAACTATTTTAACCCATTCCTATGTAACCCTTGTAGGACGTTGCTGTGTAACATATGTAACAATTTTAACCCTAACCTATGTAACCCTTTTAATCCTTTTCTATGTAACCCTTGTAACACAGTCCTGTGTAACCTATGTAACCATTTTAACCGATTTCAATGTAACCCTTTTAATCCATTTCTATGTAACCCTTGTAACCCATTTCTGTGTAACTTATATAACCATTTTAACCCATTCCTATGTAACCCTATTAATCCATTTCTATGTAACCATTGTAACATCTACAACTAACCCTGCCCCTAACCCAAGTCAGCAGCCAGACACTATTGGGACTTTTTAACTGCACAGCCCTAGCTGGTAGTGTGAACTCCGCTTTAGCCAACAGTGTGTACAGTACATTTGACTATATGGATGCCACTGGCCCACCTTACCCTGAACTCATTTCCCTGCATGAAATAAACCACCCAGAACAACGCACAAAGCAACCTGCGCCACATGTAAAGTCCACATCAGGGGTTAAAACGAGCCTCCGTCATTAAATGCAGCCAACGCATGTATGAGGCAGAGCTCCCACCGTCAGCTTTCCCCTCACCGGCATCCTCGGATTCTCCTGGGATTAAAGTCAAAGCTTGTAATTAGCATGAAAGGCCAGTGTAGAGCGGAGAAGTGGATGAATGGAGGAAGAAATGACCCCTACTATCGCTCCCCTCGCATGCCTATGGCTTATCTCTCCTCCACCCGGGGGGAATGTTTATGTATTACTCATGCAGTTCAGAGAGGAGCATCGCGTAAGCCTCTGTGTGACAGTTCAATTTGAAATATGTGTTTGATTGTTGAAGAAGGCTGCTGAAAAGAGCCGAAAAAACCTTGAGAAGGGGCTTTAGTGGAGAAGCCAACTGCCTTTATTTCGCTTTTATGATTGCTCCTCGTTTTTTACCACCAGCCGCTGTTCATCATGGTGCGATGTTCGACCTTATGATTTTGGGAATGGCGTAATGATGATGTATCTCTATCAGGCGGAGTAATTGGGGGGCTGTTTTTCCTTAGCACTTTCTTACAATTTGCTGCTTGAATTGCAGACGAGCCACTGCCCTTCACTGTCTGGGCCACTGCGCTCAAGGGCCCTTCAGCTGATTTTGTTGCAAATGCCATTTTGGTAACAATACGGCAAGCACTGTTCTGTCTTTGAGTATAATATGGAGTCAGATCAGTCTCAAAAATAATGATACATTTGCAAAATTAAAACTCATACATGCACATCAGCGGCACGGTGGCTCAGTGGTTAGCACTGTTGCCTCACAGCAAGAAGGCCACTGGCTTGCGTCCCAGTTGGCATTTCTGTGTGCATGTTCTCCTCGTGTTGGTGTGGGTTTTCTCTGGGTGCTCTGGTTTCCCCGACAGTCCAAAAACCAACGCAATCTCACGGCAATTCGTAACTTTTTGATTTAGTGGCTAATTCGTATGGATTCGTACGATCTAATTCGTACAATTTAGTATGATTTGCTCATCCCGCAATGACGGTTGGGTTTAGGGGTGGGGTTAGGTGCCACGCCTCCTTTTTAAAATCGTAAAATTTCCTACGACTGAACTCGTACGAATTCATACAAGCCACTACACTAACAAAATGTAAAATACTTACGTTTTCTCGTGAGATCAGGCTGCCAAAAACATGTGAATTGGTAAACAAAATTGGCCATAGTGTAAGAGTGTGTGTATAAATGCGAGAGTGTATGGGTGCTTCCCAGTACTGGGATACAAGGACATCCGCTGTGTAAAACAAATGCCGGAATAGTTGGTGGTTCATTCGTCTATACGTCACTTAAGCAGCGGGTTTCCTATAGAGATGTGGTGTGTTTCTGGAAAGGGGGGTGGCTCTCATTCTGGCGGCTTTCCGGGCTGAGGTGTCGTTGCCTTTAGGTGGATTCTGATTTAGAGGCGTTCAGTCATAATCCCGCAGATGGTGGCTTCGCACTAGTGGTTCCTCAGCCAAGCGCACCAGCCACTTTTACTTCTCTGATGAGGGAGTATCTGTACATTGGCTTTCTCTTAAAATTCAACTCAATTCAATTCAATTCAATTCACCTTTATTTGTTTAGCGCTTTTACAATGTAGATTGTGTCAAAGCAGCTTCACATAAAAGGTCATAGTAAATTGGAACTGTGTAGTTCAGTTTGTAGTGTTTAAGTTCAGTTCAGTTTAGCTCAGTTCAGTGTGCTTTAACCTCTCAAAGGAGCTGCTGAAACAGTTCTACACCTCCATCATTGAATCAGTCATCTGCACATCAATAACTGTCTGGTTTAGCTCAGCTACTAAATACGATCTGCAAAGACTACGTCGAATTGTTCGGACTGCTGAGCGAATCACTGGGACAACCCTTCCTACTCCCCAAGAACTGTATTTATCCAGAGCGAGCAAAAGGGCTGCCAAAATCACTCTGGACCCCTCACACCCAGCGCACTGCCTCTTTGAACTATTACCTTCTGGTGGACGCTACAGAGCACTGCGCACTAGAACAGCCCGACACAGAAACAGTTTCTTCCCTCAGGCAATCCATCTCATGAACACTTGATGATAATAATTGTGGAACCAACATCAGTCCTTGCTATACACTTTTATACACATATACACTTATTTAACAACACACTTTACATGCCAATTTGCACATAACAGCTGCACATATAACGTTGTATATAGTAATAAACATGTACATACACTTGTCAATCTGTATATTTGCACTCACTACTTACTTCTATTTTTAAAAAATATATATTTATTATCTGTTTTTTGTCCTGTCTCTGTTATCCTGTTGCACTGTAGAAGCTCTGTCACCAAAACAAACTCCTCGTATGTGTGAACATACCTGGCAATAAAGCTCTTTCTGATTCTGATTCTGATTCTGATTTAATAATCACTACTGAGAGTCCAAACACTGAAGAGCAAATGCAACGATGCGCAGCTCTACAGATCCTAAAATTACCTTTAATACTGCGAAAACTGCGCTACCTATAGCAGAATTTCCTCGATTTACAGTTCACAATAAACTTACAATCTTATTAACAGTGCCATATCAATTAAATATGCTTTATAAATATGTTAATTAATATGTTAATGTCATATGTTTATGCGTTAATTAAAGATGATTTATTTTATTTCCTATCGACTTCAACCCTTCATACTGTAATCTGTTTAGTTTTAACGCGCTGTTTTTATCAAATCCGTGTAACAAATATTTTTGAATATCTAAAGTGATTAAGTTGCATATTTATGCCTCTTTCGAATCAAATTATTAGGCTAGGCAAATGGATCTCATGGAATTGATCTAACAAAAAGACTGCAATTGTTGCTTTAAGTAGAATAACGCTACGATTATTAAAACACATTATTCTATACTAATCTAAACACATGAAATAAAACATTCCCAGAGCTGTATCTTAGGAAACACCAGTAAGACACATAAAACACGTGAGACACATTTTAAAGAGAAAGCTGTCAAAGCCCATTCAGAAATCTTTCATATGAAATATGTCGGGAAATTTTGCACAAACAACAAACATACAGGGACAGTTCAGAGAACATTTCACTTTATTTATCAACTGAAAACGTGCTAGATATAATCAAAGTCAAAAAATAAATAAATCCTCTTTAATTAACCCATAAAATAACATATTCCGGCGACGCAGTGGCGCAGTAGGTAGTGCTGTCGCCTCACAGTAAGAAGGTCGCTGGTTCGAGCTTCGGCTGGGTCAGTTGGCGTTTCTGTGTGGAGTTTGCATGTTCTCCCTGCGTTCGCGTGGGTTTCCTCCGGGTGCTCCGGTTTCCCCCACAGTCCAAAGACATGTGGTATAGGTGAATTGGGTAGGCTAAATTGTCCGTATGTGTGTGTGAATGAGTGTGTATGTGGTTTGCAGCTGGAAGAGCATCTGCTGCATAAAACAAATGCTGGATAATTTGGCGGTTCATTCCACTGTGGTGACCCCAGATTAATAAGGGGCTAAGCCGAAAAGAAAATGAATGAGTAACATATTTCTAAAGCATATTTAATTGATATGGCACTGCTAATAAGAGTTGTATGTTTATTGTGAGCTGTAAATCGAGGAAATTCTGCTATAGGTAGCACAGTTTTCGCAGTATTAAAGGTAATTTAGGAGAAAACTAATATACAGATATTCCCTCATCAGAGAAATAGTAGAAAGTAGACAAAAGAAACGTGTGACTGGGAATATTAACATAATATGATGTTGTGTGTCTGCTGGGCAATAACTAGATCTACACTGAAAAAAGTGTTGCATGCAAAACTGTTGCAGACAATTTATTTGTGTTGAATTTAAACAAAAAAATTAAATTTAAAAATGTTCAACTTAATTTGTTTGTTTAAATTCAGCCCAAATAAATTGTTTACAACCAAGTAACGTAAAAAAATTGAGTAAATCCAAGGTATCATCTTTGAATAATTTTTTTCAGTGCACTACAGAATGTTACGTTTACACACATCCACAAATTACATGTAAACGCATCAGCTTTTGACAGCGTAATACTCACTACTCACTACTCTTGAGTACTTTTGAAAGGTCTACTTTTTACTCTTACTTTGAGTAATATTTACAACAGATAATTTTACTCTACTCGCACTACATTTTTAGACAAATAATGGTACTTTTAATTGAGTATGATTTTTCAGCACTCTTTCCACCACTGATGAAAGATGACAGTAGACAACTCACTAGATCATGTCATTCGCCAGTTAGAAAACTTCATAATTTTGACTTCAACTATATATATATTTATATATATTATAGGCGATGCAGTGGCGCAGTAGGTAACTCCACAGCAAGAAGATCTCTGGTTCGAGCTTCAGCTGGGTCAGTTGGCGCTTCTGTGTGGAGTTTGCATGTTCTCCCTGCGTTTGCATGGGTTTCCCCCACAGTCCAAAGACATGCGGTACAGGTGTATTGGGTAGGCTAAATTGTCCGTATGAGTGTGAATGAGTGTGGATGGATGTTTCCCAGTGATGGGTTGCAGCTGGAAGGGCATCCGCTGCGTAAAACATATGCTAGATAAGTTGGCGGTTCATTCCGCTGTGGCGAGCCCATATTAATAAAGGAACTAAGCCGAAAAGAAAATTAATGATTGATATATATTATGAAAAGTAACTAGTAACTATTTACTTGAGTAATTTTTTCATCCGATACTTTTTTACTCTTACTCGAGTAACTTTTAAGATTGAGTAAAAATTTCCGCAAGTACTTGTACTTTTACTTGAGTATAGATTTTGGATACTCTATCCACCTCTGTTCGTAACATAAAAATGTAAAAAACTAAATCTTACCTATGAAATGTTCTGCCTTTGAGCTTTGTTTTCTTTGTTTGCTTGTTATTACACCTGTACACAGCGCTAAAGTCCAGCATCTTCACATTGGCACACTGTCTGGACCAACACAATCTCATGGCAATTTGTAACTTTTTGATTTAGTGGCTAATTCGTATGAATTTGTACGATCTAATTCGTACGATTTAGTAC
>NC_079441.1:70335817-70425817 GCF_903798145.1 Danio aesculapii | reverse complement strand
TCAATAATAATAATAATAATTATTATTATATTTGCTAATTAATTAATTAATTTTAATTTTTAAAAGTAAATTTGATTATCACGTTTATTTATTAATATCTTTAGTAATAATAATAAAAAAGAAAATAATATTATTAATAATATGAACAACAAACAAAAGCAACAATATTACTACTAATAATAATTTTATTGTAGTAATAATGTCAATAAATATTATTATTTATTTTACGTCGTTTTAATTCATTAAATATATTATTAATTAAATTGTTGTAAGGACAACCATATATGTTTTATAATCATGATTTGATCATCCACTGGTAAAGGCCTATGCAACAGCTTCATAATCCACTAAATATTAACTATTTAGCTCTTTGCATTTAAGGAAACATCTTTTTTTTCTGAATGTTCTCAGTTGGACATCTGCTTTATTGCCTTGCCAAGTAACAATAACCCACAAAGCAAGATACAACCAGAAAGAGCATGAAATACTGTAGCTTGCTGATTGCACATATCAAAGCAAAGTATGTGCACGCTTTCCCCGAACATCTTATCAAACGAAGCTGTAATAAGTGTGTCTTGTGTCAGCGGGTTTCACAAAAGTACACGAGGGTCCCGAAGCCCCCGGAGCAGGTAACCAGGCCACGTTTGTTGCTCTCACAGGTGTATTTCTAAAGATAGAGGCTTCGCTAATGCCTTGCGCTGAATTCTGATGGACTCATGCCTGCTAGGCTAATGCTGCTTAGCATGTGTATGTGAACGCAAACAGAGCTTATGTTCAGTAAAAGGGCTTTGACATCTGTGTTTAAGCTGTTTTTCAGTTCTAGTGCTTTAGCCTGAACCACGACTTGAGGAGCGGCGCTAGTATTTGTAGATGAAATAGCATGACAAGCAGATCCGTGGCTGTTTAAACCCTAGCGCTTTGGCTATAATGTCTATTTGCTTTAGCACATGTACAGTAGCTGGCAGGGTTTCATAACAGAAAGTTGATTTTTAGGCACTTTCTACTTTCATGTGATTAACCACTTTTTCGAAAGCTTGACATTTTTCACTTTACGCTCTGAACATAATATAACATAACAATGTTATGTAACTTCAATGTTACGTAACTTTCGTAACAACAAAGCTGTAGAAACTGTCATAAAACTCCCTCCTCTGAAGTATTCTCTAGTCTTTGGTACAATAATAGGCAATTTGTTTGTTACTAAAGTTGCTGTGCTACAGTAGCAACTATATAATTACCACAACAGAGTAATTAACGTACGTTACTATAGTATGTATAGTATGTATAGTAACAATATAACATATTGTTTCGTAACTTCCAATGTTTTGTAACTTTCGTAACAATGAAGCTGCAGAAACTGTCATAAAAACACGTCTGGTCTGAGCCCCTCCCCCGAAGTATTTCAGTCTATAGAGAACAATGATTGGCTCCTTTACTAGAAGGCGGGACTTTTCTTTGCCAGAGCATCAATATTGAACTTTATATGTTTCCCCATTCAAAACAATAAGAGTGACAATTCTTGTGTATTCTCTACTGTTTGGTACACTAATAGGCAATGTTTTTGTTAATATAGTTGTTGTGCTACAATAGCAACTATATAATTACCACAACACAGTAATTAACATACGTTACTATAGTATGTATAGTATGTATAGTAACAATATAACTTATATTGTTTCGTAACTTCCAAAGTTTTGTAACTTTCAATGATTGGCTCCTTTACTAGAAGGCAGGACTTCCCTTGCCAGAGAGTCGATATTGAACTTTATATTTTTCCCATTCAAAACAATAAGAGTGACAATTCTTGTGTATTCTGTAGTCTTTGGTACAGTAATAGTTAATTCTGTTTTTTACTATAGTTGTTGTGTTACCATAGCACCTTTAGAATTACCACAACAGACTAATTAAAGTATGCTACTATAGTATGAATAGAATTTATAATGTTTCGTAACTTCCAATGTTTTGTAACTTTCGTAACAATGAAGCTGCAGAAACTGTCATAAAAACACGTCTGGTCTGAGCCCCTCCTCCTTACTAAGTCTTTGGTATTGACCTTATTCTTCAATGCGGAAGTGCGCTCAGAGAATCCACAATATTCTCAGGTCTTTGGTATAGTAATAGATAATTTTGTTTGTTACTATAATAATTGTGTTACTATAGCATCTATAGAATTACCACAACAGAGTAATTCATGCACTTTAGTATAGTATGAATAGTACTCTGAATATAGCAATATAAGTTATAATGCTTCGTAACTTTTAATGTTTTGTAACAATGAAGCTACAGAAACTGTCATAAAACACATCTAGTCTAAGCCCTTCCTCCTTACTAAGTCTTTGGTATTGACCTTATTGTTCAATGCGGAAGTGCGCGCGTTTTTGCGATTGTTTTAGAACTTCCGATTCAGCTGTCTATGGGAGAAATGACTAGGAATAATAAACAGCAGAAAACGGTCACACTACTTACTCTACAAACAATGACTATGACTATACAGACAAAGCAGAATAATATAATATGAAAATATCAGTTTGCAACATCGAGCAGCAAAACGAGCTGTTTTTAACGTCTTAATATGAATGGAAGTGAATGAGACAGGAAGTCTCGAGCCAAAATGATTCAAATGGCTGCGGCCACTCGTACACGGAGAATAAGGTGAATAGGAATAGATCATTTTGTTTGTTACTCTAGTAGTTGTGTTACTATAGCAACTATAGAATTAACACGTAATTCACGTACTTTACTATAGTATGAATAGTACTCTGAATATAGCCATATAAGTTATAATGTTTTGTAACTTTCAATGTTTTGTAACTTTCGTAACACTGAAGCTGCAGAAACTGTCATAAAAACACAAGCCTAGTCAGAGCCCCTCCCCTGGAGAATTTTAGTTTATTGCGACCTATGATTGGCTCTTTTACTAGAAGGCGGGGCTTCCTTTACTATAGCGTCAATATTGGACTTAAAATTTTTCCCCATTCAAAACAACAAAGCTCTCACGTTATCATTATTTAACAAAAATAATTCCAATTTAGAAAAGCCATGGATGACAAACTCATGACAGCTTATGATTCACATTCTCATAGATCCACTTTCAACAGTAATGACTTAAACATAACTGATAAAATAGTTGTAAAAGTCAAAAAACTTCTGACACAGTCTTCAACTGTACACCATAGCAAAATGGAAATAAACCAGTGGCTTTCTCACAATGAACAAGAATCAGGCTCTCAGTGCATACTGACATTTGAAAGGGGTTCATCCATAGATAATGCCAAGCCTAAAATGTAGCATGTTTACCCTGCACGCCTAAAGCACACGTGAACAAATATAATGCCAACATTTTCACGTGTTCACCCAGCCCTAGTAGAGTTCATGCAAAGACTTTCATCACCATAGATCTGAATAGAGGATTTATTTCAAGCTCACTGATCACATGTTCCCACACAAAGCCTTGTCTATTTTGTAAGAAGCCCTGAGAAAACAATTAAAAGGCAGAGGTACTCAAAAAAGGGTTCATCGAAGGTGAAAGCCAAGCGCAAACTCAGTCCTCTGCGTTTTTTTCTTTTCTTTTTTCCGAAGGGCCGTGTCACTATCAATACTGACACCTTGAACAATCCTGTGGGTGATATTGAGAGCTCTCGGTGTCAGCAACCTCGCTGTTGACACTCCCTTGCGGCGCCGGCCACCCTATAAAAAGACCAATCAAAAAAGGCCTGATGGAACTAATTTCATCTGGCCTTTCAGTGCTGCTTTCTCTGTCTCTCACGGAGTCGTCGCTACCTTTGGCTTTGCAGTCACGTTTCATCTCTGTGCATGATTCATTCTGCTCAATAAGCTCCAAAGTAAGCAGATTTGTCCATCCCTTCTCTCTCTCCCTCTCTCTCTCTTTTTCTTCCTCTTTAAGAAGGCTATTGTGATTCATGGACGGAACCCTTCAGAGCAAATATTCTCAGGACATTTCATGTATAAACATGCTTGACTTTCCATCATGAGAAGAAGGAGGGGAAGAAATAACCCAGAACAACCCAGCAAATAACGTCCGGCGTGCCTGTCGAATTGAGCGGTTTGGTCAAGTTAGCATCGCATGCCCCAAGTGTGATAAATAGATTAGTCTTCAAATGTTGGGAGCAAATGAGTTTCTGCTCATATTGCATGGGGAGCTGTCACTCCTGCTAATATGTCGGGATTTCGTTGCCAGGCTTGGTAATGGCAGTTGAAAGGATGGCGGCCCCTTTAGCGTTTAGACTGAAATAAACAAATTTCTATGCTCTATTAATATATACGTCCCTTAACTTGCTTGGAAACCAACCCTCTTAGCTTTCCGCCAGATTAGGGGGCTGCGAATGCAATAGGACTTGATTTAAGCGAGACGCACACAAAGAAAAAAAACCCTTAGGAGGAATGAAATGCCAGGGTATTAGCTTTTGAACGCTGCCATAACTTCTTGGAATATGTATTAAACTTGATCGCTTGGGTGTTGGAATAGCCCACATTATAAATATACTATAGTCATTTATAGTGTATTTGAACTGATCTGTAGTAAAGGGGATTGTCATGTACAAGCGAACCTGTACAAACCCCTCCCCCAAATCTATAAAGATTATCGATTGGCTGAAAGGTAGGACTTCTTTTGCTGTGGCGGCCATACTGACGCAATCAGACCTGTCAATCAAACCATGTAACTTCCATAAGAATCAATAATTTATGTGTATCTCTATGTCGTCCTCTGACCAAGCCATGTTTGATTGCGCTGGTCTTCTGAGGTAATTTCCAACGTATTTGGAAATTGCGTCTCGTACTTCTCTCAAATTAACAGAATCCTCTTTGTTTACAAGTTTGTGTGTGTTTAATTGATTGCCATCATGTGATTTGCTGTTTACAACCCAGTCTCATTCTGATTACGTACTCTTATATTGGTTAAATTCTACAAGTGTCCAGGGACAGGCCCTACAATGGTTTAAGTCATACTTAGCTGACCGTTACCAGTTTGTGAATATTATTGGACAACCTTCACAAGTCAGCCCAGTTAAGTATGGGGTGCCTCAAGGATCAGTTTTAGGCCCTTTGCTGTTTACAATATACATGCTACCCCTGGGAGACATTATTAGAAGACGTGGGATCAGCTTTCACTGGTATGCAGATGATACTCAATTATATATTTCAACTAAACCTGACGAGACGTCTAAACTGTCTAAGCTAACTGAGTGTATAAAAGATGTTAAAGGCTGGATGACCAACAATTTCCTTCTCTTAAACTCAGACAAAACAGAATTATTACTTATTGGGCCTAAATCTTATATACAGCAGATCTCACAACTCGACCTACAATTAGAGGGATACAAAGTTAGCGTTAGCTCTACTATAAAAGATCTGGGTGTCATATTAGACAGCAATTTAACTTTTACAAATCATATATCCCATGTCACAAAAACTGCTTTCTTTCATCTGAGAAATATCGCTAAATTACAAAGTATGCTATCCATCTCAGATGCAGAAAAGCTAGTTCATGCTTTTATGACTTCTAGGCTGGATTACTGTAATGCTGTTTGCTGGCTGCAAAACAAACTTCACCTAGCACGAAATGCAGCTGCCAGAGTTCTTACCAGGTCTAGAAAATATGATCATTTCACCCCATCGTGCGACGCAGACAGGACAGAGCAAAAAAAAAAAAAACACACGGAGGTAACGTTAGAGGAAAGATACATGGCAAAGGCAGAGAAATCTGTGTGACCCTAGTCATCCAAGCATTTCACACTTAATAAACAAAAGCAGCTGTGATGTGAAAAATTTAAACTGTGATTTGGCGCATTGGCTGGTGCTGAGCCAGAGAAAGATGTGTCATATTATCACAATTATGCAGTGTTTTTAACCACCCAGTGCTTATTTTATGTGTTAGACATGTAAATACACACAAGTACCAGTGAAACAATACATTTAGGCCCAATCCCAGTTCTATTTTTGTACCCCTACCCCTTCTCCAGTGTGAAGTGGGAAGGGGAAGGGCTTCAAAATGTACCCCTAAGAAATGAGACACCACTACAGCACCTGCACACATCATCATATGTCATCGTGCTGACTGCTGTAGTTATTCCAGTTGTGTTATTTCTTGGGATTTGGCTTCAGGAAATCACTTAAGGCATAAATCATGTTGTTATAATGATCTAAATACTGGGTTGCGGCTGGAACAGTACCCGCTGTGTAAAACATGCTGGAATAACTGGCAATTCATTCCGCTGTGGCGACCTCTGAAATAGAGAATAAGCCAAAGGAAAATTAATGGATTAATAAAGTAGTAGGATTTTTTTTCAACGACGACTGGTGTATTGTTTATTCGTCAGGCAGGAATGTGTGAGTTTGTGCAGGGTTATAATAGAAGATCAATATCATTAATAAAGTGAGCCCGTGCATGTGCACACGTCTCAATTATAAGACGAACTCATTAGGGCAATTGACAACCCTATATAATCTGCACCCGACCCTTCCACTTAAAACTGCCTCGCTAAGCAACCTCAATTATTTTCCATTTCTCAGGCAGACAGCAATATTTATTACCTTTGATGATGTTCGGTGCATTGTGTCGGAATATACATATGGAAAGGGGGATTGGGGAATTTTGATTAAAATCGATTTCCTGCCCCCCCCTGGGAAGCGAAAAGTCAAATACTTGCACATTTATGAAAAAGATTTAGTCTGTTGACATTTGAGGGCCGCTTGATAAGTAATTAAATCTCCTTTTACCCGGGACAAGGTGACAGGTACTGCTTTCATTTAGCTTCAGCAACGCGGAGGCCGTATGGGTAATGGACGCTTTTCTATACCTGCTGTAGGTTTTTATGGCCGCTCTTGTCATATTCAGCCTGTCTGCAGTCCGCAGGGAAAGAACAGAGTTGTTTTTGTCAGCACTCGCAGTCGCTGTTGTTCAAAGTCATCAGAGCGATGGCTTCTGACAGCACACCACATTAAAAGGTTCAGCTCTGCTCATAATGTCTGAACGGCTCACATTTCTCTTTAGTTCGGCTGTGATTGACGTATTTATAGATGTTCGGGGAACGCTCGAATTATGTCACAAAAAATGCATGCTCTCATTGATCCCCTGTTTGAGCTTTTTTGGATTTAAAGGGCTCCAACAAGATGCAAAACAAGTCTTTTGTGTCTCCAGAATGTGTCCGTGACATTTCAGGTTAAAGATCATATATTATACCGTGTTAAAAATGTCAGTTTTATGCGTTTTATGCGCTCATACGTCGTGAAACCATCGTCACAGGGTAAGTGTGGCGTGGGCATGGCAGCCTGTGCACTGCACTGGACTGATCCATGCCACACGTCATACTTTTTTAATGCATCACAAAGCAACTGACAAACAGTATACACTTTAATGCTGATTTTATACCTTCCACCACCTCAAATTGTTGTTGTTGTTTTATTATTATTAGTATTATTATTATCATTATTATAATCGACGTTAGTATATCATAGTTATCACATTTATCGTTCCTCCTCTCGATCTTTCATTCTTTATTATTATTATTATTACTATTATTATTATTACTATTATTAATAACTAATCCTAGTATTACCTAAATTCTTCTTTTCAATATTATTCTTTACTTTGAGTTTTTACTATCCGTTTATTATCATTATTATAGTAATGTTTTTTTTTCTTCTCTCAATATTCTCATTGTCTTGTCTGCTGCAAATTGTTTCCACTTCCTTTTCTTCTTCTACTCTTTCTTTTCCTTTCTTTTCAATTTTTTTCTCTCTTTTTCTAATTTTCTAATGTTCTATTTCTTCTCTTTCCTTTTTCTACTTATTATTATTATTATTATTATTATTATTATTAATAATATTTGTTCTTTTCCTGAAATCCCAACCCCCCCTCACCTCCTCACTATTATCATCAATATTATTACTTCTTCTTTTGTTATCATTGTTATTAGTACTGTCCTGACTTGTCCTGTTATCTCCTCATTTTCATTATTACAGGTATTTCTTCCATTGTCATTATTCAGGTTGCTGTAGTTGTAGTAGTAGTAGTCATAGTGGTAGTAGTAGTAGTCATAGTAGTAGTAGTTGGGGTTGAAGTTGTAGTTTGGGTTTTTGAAGTAGTAGTTGAAGTAGTATCTGTAGTAGTAGATGTCGTTGGTATAGTGGTATCAGAAGTAGTGGATGTGTAGTAGTAGTAGTAGTAGTAGTCGTCTGTGTAGTAGTATCAGAAGCAGTAGACGTTGTTGATGTAGATGTTGTAGTAGCAGTCATTCCTGTAGTAGTATCAGTAGTAGATGTAGTAGTAGTATCAGTGGTAGTAGTCATTGTAATAGGTTCAGTAATAGTACACATTGCAGTAGTAATAGTAGTAGTAGTGGTTGTGGCTGTAGTAGCAGTAGTAATAGTTGTAGCATTAGAAACTCTCTGTAGTAGTAGTTGGTGTAGTACTTGGGATTTATTTTTTTTATTATTATTTTTATTATTGTAGTGGCTGTTGTTAATGATTATTACTGTTGTCCTTTCTTGCTTGTTTACAATAAGTTGTAGTTATTTAACTACAACTTATTTGAGTAGAGTTAACTGAAAACAAACGAGGTGCGAAACTGAACATGCTTAAAAATATGCTGTGGGAAGTTTAACTGCAGAGAAAAAGCTGTGAAGGCCGAGGTCAAGGATGAAAGGCCAAATCCTCAGCGTAAAGCTCTTTTTTTCCCCCACTCCTCCTGCCATGTTTGTGTATGGAGAGAGAGTGTCTGATTAATGATGCAGCTCTGTCCCTTAGACTGGCCACCAAACACATACATCTGTCACTCAGAACCTGCGGCGTCTCCCTGCCGGCCGGCCACACGGTACCAAGGGCATCCCCAGATGTTCCTGAGTTTCTGCTGGCGAATTTGAGCAGTCTTCTGCTGACAAATGGCTGGCGTGACATTGTGTTTGACTGCCCTTGGCACCTTACTAGGCAACTTAAGTTGCTGTGCAAGAAGCTGTAGAGATGGCGGTTGATTTTTTAAAATGCTGTCTGGAGTTAAAATCAATGTAAAAAACATCTTTATTATCCTTGGCATCTTACTAGGTGACTTAAGTTGCTGTGTATGAAGCTATAGAGACAGTGGTTGATTTTTTGGGGGGTTTTCTTGGGTTAAAATCAATGAAAAATACATTTTACTTATCCTTGGCACCTTAGTCGACATTTTACTTATCCTTTTAACCTTTCTAGTCGACTTAATTTGTTGTGTGGGGGTCAGGGTTCTGGGCAGAATCTTGGCCGCAGCATTCTGGATGAGCTGCAACTGTTTGACTGTCTTTTTGAGAAGGCCCGTGAGGAGGCTGTTACAGTAATCCACCCTGCTGCTGATAAAAGCATGCTAGTTTCTTCACTGGAAACAAAGTTTGCTGTCAGTAATTCTTGCTATGTTTTTGAGATGGTAGTAGGCTGATTTACTAACTGCTTTGACATGACTACTGAAACTCAGATCTGACTCCAGATTTACACCAGGATACTTGACCTTATTTTTTAACCTTAGAGCCAAGGTATGGATTCACCTTGAGAACCTCATCTCTGTTCCCAAACGCAATGACTTCAGTTTTCTCTTTGTTTAACTGAAGAATGTTTTGGCACATCCAACTGTTCATTTCATCAATGCCTTGGCAGAGGGTGTCAGTGGGGCTGTAGTCATTAGGCAGTAAGGCTAAGTAGATCTGAGTGTCATCAGCATAGCTGTGGTTGGAGATTTGGGTTCTTTCTCATTATTTGGCTCAGAGGTATATATACAGTTGAAGTCAGAATTATTAACCCCCCATTGAGTTTTTTTCTTTTTATAAATATTTCCCAAATGATGTTTAACAGAGCAAGGAAATTTTCACAGAATGTCTGATAATAGTTTTTCTTTAGACAGTCTTATTTGTTTTATTTCGGCTAAATAAAAGCAGTTTAAATTTTTTAAAACCATTTTAAGGACAATATTATTAACCCCTTTAAGCAAAAATTTTTTTTGGATAGTCTACAGAACAAACCATTGTTATAACTAATAATTATTAAGTTATTATAACTAATAATGTAACACGGGGAGTGACAGAGACAACTGAGGTTTGGATCCACTTGCAGGTTCATTCAAAGTCAGGCAAGCAATAGTAAACACAGGTGCAAACAGACGTATAAAGGAAGTCCAGAATCGTAGTATAAACACAGGTGAGAGGTGGGAAGGCAGGCGGCGAACAGGGACAAAAGTATAAACGAGACTAGGGTCCAAACACAGGAAAACAAGACTAGGAGACCGCGTTGAAATGTCACTATACAGATAACAAGACTCGGCAATGT
Organism: Danio aesculapii; assembly: GCF_903798145.1. Classification (NCBI taxonomy): domain Eukaryota; kingdom Metazoa; phylum Chordata; class Actinopteri; order Cypriniformes; family Danionidae; genus Danio; species Danio aesculapii. The sequence goes on along the minus strand of NC_079441.1, from coordinate 70,415,511 downwards.
GAATGAGTGTGTGTGCTGCTTAAATGGTGTTTGTAATCAGCCTTTGACGATCCTCAGGTGGGGCAAGTGTAATCAGACTTGGAGCAGGTGTGTGTGTGTGTGTGGCATGACTGAATATATAGTCCATTTACAAGCAGATTTGTAGTCCTTATGTGCAAACGAGCAATCTAGGGAGTTACGATCATGATCATGACAAATAACTTGCCTAATTACCCTAACCTGCCTAGTTAACCTAATTAACCTAGTTAAGCCTTTAAATGTCACTTTAAGGTGTATAGAAGTGTCTTGAAAAATATCTAGTCAAATATTATTTACTGTCATCATGACAAAGATAAAATAAATCAGTTATTAGAGACGAGTTATTAAAACTAGTATGATTAGAAATGTGTTGAAAAAATCTTCTCCCCGTTAAACAGAAATTGGGGAAAAAATAAACAAGGGGGCTAATAATTCTGACTTCAAATGTATATATATATATACAGTGTTTCCTCTAGGACTTTTTCCAGCTGTGGCGGCAGGCCTTTTTTACACAGATCTACCAACTACCTGTGGCGTTATTTCAATAACAAATGTCGTGAGCACAGTATTGGAAGTCGATATTGCATTTTTGTAATAGCCTACGAGCATTCATATCTCTTTGCTTGTGCGTCGGTTTTTTCTGCTCCTGCACAAAACTTCTTGCAAAGCCCCCTCAAATATAAGCCGCTTTAAGAGCGCGCAGATCTTCTTGTGCGCTCTCAAACAAACGCTGCTGAGGTGTGATTTAGTGCGTTTATGTAACGAGTATGTCTCCAGCATTTATTAGATTTGCTAGGAATATTTATGAATGCCTCCAGTATTAATGCGTCCTGAAGTAAAGTGAAACAGCTATACGTCGTGTTTGCTGGCCTCACGCATCACGCACCTGTCACAGTCAGTCAGCACGTAACCTTAAAAGGTTAAACAAATGACGCACAGCACTACTACGGTTACAGAAAAGTTCGCGCGGTTATAATTCACTTACCTTTTAATACGTTTTGGTGCAATTATCACCTACTATTAAAAAAATTAAGTATTTTGAACGAAAAGCTGTAATGTAGCCGTGGCGGGATGAATCTTGGCGTGGCGGCCCGCCATGGAAGAATGAATGTAGTGGAAACCATGTTTGTATATATATATATATATATATATATATATATATATATATATATATATATATAGTCGTGTTCAGTAAAGTTTGATTTCATGTTGCATTCATCAGTTGTGTAGAGTAAGGTGAAAAATTAAACAGGCTCAGTGATGATTTCATGTTTCATGTTCTGATAACAGTGTGTGATAATGATGCAACACTATTGAAGCCGCACGCAATTTCAGCTCCTCCATCATGTATGATCAAGACAGGTGATCATGATCATGGATATCTCCTGACACGAAAATGTCTTTTTATCAGGAATGATTTCTCACTTTTGACTGGTTTTGCATTGGAAAGTCTTGTGAAAAGAACTAATTCAAACACGTTCGCTTCAACTGTAAGACGAGACCTCCCGCTCTAGTCTTTTTCATGTTAATTAGATTTGTTCTTTAAGGCATATTCTCTTAAAGATGACCTATTATGCAAAAATCACGTTTATAAGAGGTTTATATACAGTTGTGTGGCAACAGACTCTGAATATAACCAGCTTCTAATGCATAATATTTATAAGTTAAAATTTTTATAATCACACTTCATCAAAACAGTCTGCAGAAACACTTTGATTGACATTTTCCATTTGTGCGTGTCATCAGAGGGGGAAAGCCCCGCCCACTAGTGAACATCTCTCCCTCATTAGCATAGGACGTAAGTCTAGTTTTTGAATCTGCCCATAAGCAGACTCACAGGCATTTGTAGCCCCGCCCTCTTTTAAAAAGATCACAATCTCATTTGAATTTAAAGTGACAGTCACCAAAACAGCACAATTAGGATCAAAGCCTAAAAGGGTCAGTTTCAAAGAGTTATAAAAGAATATTTGTGTGCTATTTTGAGTTGAAACTTCACACACACACACTCTAGGGACTTCAGAGTCTTATTTTACATCTTGTAAAAAAGGACATAATAAGTCCCCTTTAAAAAAAATATTCAAAGAACTAAACACAATCCTTTTTTGAGGGAATTTAAAGCTAACCGTCAGGATCGGCTAAAGACATGTAATAAAAAATGATGGAAATGCATGGACAGGTATTATTGCATATGCATTTATTATAGTTTCCATCTTAGATGCAACATTTATAGGAGACAATTACAATAATTCTTGTATTTTTATGTAATTTATCAAGGTTTATTGGAGTCAGTTTACTAATTGTGTCATTATTTAATCACTAATAAAGCCAGTCTTTCTGCTTGAGATGCTGTGATAGTTGTTGTTTGAACACACAAACAATGCTGTCAATGTTTTATAATGGAGTCGAAAGAGTGTCAGGAATTCCTCCTCCATTACACAAACAAAGATCTGTGGCAAAGAGATGTGTTTCCAGTGCCTATATTGAACAGTAATGCTCAAAATTGAGACTATACAATATGAAAACAAGGTAAGCTTGAGCATAGACTATAAAAAAGGAGATGTGCTTGAGCATTCTGTGCTTTTTTATAGTTATATTCACACATGAGCCGCACAAGCAGAGCAATCACTGTGGAGTTTGTTTAAATCAAACCAAGCCCGCCAAGTGTGAATATGCTTATTTGAAATACCAGAAGCACATTTACATTTATGCATTTATGCATAATGCAAAGCGATTTCCACAGCATTGGAGGTTCACATTTCATCAGTTTCTTGGCATTGCTAGCATTATGCTGTACTGTGAGCATGTCGCCATGTTGTTTTTCATTTGTGCTGCTCTTTGTAAAATCTTGTCATCATTATGGAAGTCATCTGACTTTGTGTTTGAGTTGCATTTTATCAGTCAAATATGCAACACAGGCTGGAAATATAGTCTATATTTTTGTGTGATGCCGCAAAAACGTACTTAAACATACATTTGACTGCAATTTCTAGTTAAAATGAACACTAGGGGGCAGTATGACACCAATAACTTTTGTTCCTTTTCACATTTATGATATTTACAGGGCATATTATCAACAATTAAATAATTATATGTTGTATGTTGTACAGTTTTTTGCCCAAATACACCAAATAAATACCACAAAACAGCTTCTATATCTTGTTGTCTGTGATTTGTAATCAAATGTTTGCCTCACCTAACTATCTTCATATGGACAACTTTTCAGGCATGGTGACCTGACGCATAGCTGACGTCATTGTGAGCATTTATTCTTCTACATTCTGTCTGTGCTAGGGATGTGCCATTTACAGTGTGATGGATAAATACCAGAAATCTAAATTGGCCTTGACGTTTGCTTTTAAAAGCACTATTGGTTGAGTTCAGTGAAGGGTTTAGGTCATTGGTTCGCTGGTCTAAGCGATCAGTATGACAAGTGCTAACTTCTCTTGGATGTGTACAAGAAGGATGTCTGTTAGAAATGTACATAAAAATTTACCCTAAGTAATGCAGACAGTGCCATAATGGATTTCTCATCTGAAATGTGCAAAGAAACATATCAGGAGCAACGTATTTCAGATTCGCAAAATGTGGACAAAATGTTCTCTGAGCAATGTATTTTAGATTTGCAAAGTGTAGACAAGCCCTCTACTGGATTTGTCATTTGAAATTTCAATTAAATGTATCCGGAGCAACGTATTTCAGATTCGCATAATGTAGACAGTGCCCTCTAGTGGATTTGTTATCTGCAATAGCAATAAAATGTACCCGGAGCAATGTATTTCAGATTCGCATAATGTAGACAGCACCTTCTATTATATTTGTCATCTGAAACGTGCAGCTAAATATACCTGAAGCAATGTATTTCATATTTGTAAAATGTGGACTGTGCACTCTAGTGGATTTGTCAGTTGAACCGTACAACAAAGCATAACCCAAAAAACGTATTTCAGATTTGCAAAATGTAGACAGTTCCCCCTAGTGGATTTGTCTCCAGAAACGTGCATCACAATGTGCTCCGAGCAATGTATTTTAGATTTGCAAAATGTAGACAATGCCCTCTAGTGGATTTGTCATCTGAAATAGCAAATGTACCAGGAGTAACTTATTTCAGATTCACATAATGTAGACAGCGTCTTCTATTGGATTTGTCATCTGAAATGTGCAACCAAATGTACCTGAGGCAACATATTTTAGATTCGCAAAATGTGGACAGTGCACTCTAGTAAATTTGTCATCTGAAACATACAACAAAATGTACTCAGAGCAACGTATTTCAGATTTTTTCAAAATGTAGACAGCGCTTTCTATTGGATTTGTTCTCTGAAACGTGCAACAAAATGTACCTGAAGCAACGTATTTTAGATTAGCAAAATGTGGACAGTGCCCTCTAGTAAATTTGTCATCTGAAACGTACAACAAAACCTACTCGGAACAACGTATTTCAGATTTGCAAAATGTAGACAGCACCCTCTAGTGGTTTTGTTACCTGAAACATACAACAAAGCATAACCCAAGTATCATATTTCATATTTGTAAAATGTAGACAGTTCCCCCTAGTGGATTTGTCATCTGAAACGTGCATCAAAATGTACCCGGAGCAATGTATTTTATATTCGCAAAAACTGTACAGCACTCTCTACTGGATTTGAGGTCTGAAACCAACAACTAAACATAACCCAAATAACATATTTCAGATTCACAAAATGTAGACAGCACCCTCTAGTGGATTAGTCATTTGAAATATGCAACGAAATGTACCCGGAGCAACATAATTTATTTGCAAAATCTGAACAGCACCATCTACTGGATTTAAGGTCTGAAACGAACAATAAAACATAACCCAAGTAACGTATTTCAGATTTGCAAAATATAGACAGTGCTGTCTAGTGGATTTGCCATCTGAAACATGCATCAAAATGTGCCCGGAGCATTGTATTTCATATTCGCTAAATGTTGATAGTGTCCCCTAGTGGATTTGTCATCGGAAACATGCAACAAAATGTACCTGGAACAATGTAATTCATATACGCAGGATTTGAGGTCTGAAACGAACAACAAAACATAACCCAAGTAACGTATTTCAGATTTGCAAAATGTAGACAGCGCCCTCTAGAGGATTAGTCATCTGAAACATGCATCAAAATGTACCCGGAGCATTGTATTTCATATTCGCTAAATGTTGATTGTGTCCTCTTATGCATTAGTCATCTGAAACATGCAACGAAACGTACCCAGATCAACGTAATTCCTTCGCAAAATTTAAACAGCACCCTCTACTGGATTTGAGGTCTGAAACGAACAACAAAACATAACCCAAGTAACGTATTTGAGATTTGCAAAATGTAGATAGCGCCCTCTAGTGGATTTGTCATCGGAAAGATGCAACAAAATGTATCTGAAGCAACGCAATTCATATATGCAAAATCTGAAAAGCACCCTCTACTAGATTTGAAGTCTGAAACGAACAACAAAACATAACCCAAATAACATATTTCAGATTCACAAAATCTAGACAGCACCCTCTAGTGGATTAGTCATCTGAAACATGCAACAAAACGTACCCGAAGCATTGCATTTCATATTTGCTAAATGTTGATAGTGCCCCCTAGTGGATTTGTCATCGGAAACATGCAACAAAATGTACCTGGAACAATGTAATTCATATACGCAGGACTTGAGGTCTGAAACAAACAACAAAACATAACCCAAGTAACGTATTTTAGATCCACAAAATCTAGACAGTGCCCTCTAGTGGATTAGTCATCTGAAACATGCAACGAAACGTACCCGGAGCAACTTAATTCATTCGCAAAATCTGAACAGCACCATCTACTGGAGTTGAGGTCTGAAACCAACAACAAAACAACCTAAATTACATATTTCAGATTTACAAAATGTAGACAGCACCCTCTAGTGGATTAGTCATCTGAAACGTGCAAAGAAACATGCCCGGAGCACTGTATTATACATTTTTAAAAAAACTATAGGCTTGTATTTCCAATAAGCCTGAGAAAATCGGCAGAACTTTACATTCTCATCTCAAATCTGCTGATTTGTATGTCAAAATGACCAGTTTGTGATCTACAAGCATCCCTGTATTCAGGCTTTAGTATGATAACATAATGCTGGACCTCAGTATCCACACAAGCGCTCCTTTAAATATGTTTTTATTCCGTACGTGTCTCATTTCGCATTGAAGAAAAGCAAAACAAATCAACCAAACAAACAAAGGAAAAAGTAATCAAATTCAGCAGAGGCGTTGGGTTATAAATGAGGTTTGCGCCAAAGCGTCATACCGTTATTTAGATTTCTGTGTACTGAGACCCCCGTTCTGGCTCCCAACAGCACTGCGACAGAATCAGATGTGAATATAAGCTGATGTTGGGAAATTGGCTTGTTATGTGCTGATGCTTTGGAGACCAAACTCTGCGTGGGGAAAGAAAAAAATGAAATCCGTGGTGCAGACTGATGTTTTAATTACTCGAATTGGAATGATAACAACGTTCCTCTCCCGGAATGATGCAAATTAATAGGGTGAGAGAAGAGTCGCGGCTCTCTGAGATGTGTGGGATTCTCCTTCCTCTCCGCATTCAGTCTCAGCAGTCGGGAATTTCAAATACTTTTCATAAACAGCCTTCAGAATGCATCATATTTTACTGTTTGCTTGTCGAAATGTGCAGAAAGAACTGATGAGATTCATACAATGAGGATAGAAGGTTGTCGTTTTCACATCTCATTTGCATTTGATCAGTGTTTGCCTGTGTAATATTATTATTTGTCAGTGCTGCCTGGAATGGCTGAACATTATTTGCAACATTGCTTTTATTTATTAATTAATTAATTTATTTAGTCAGCTAGCTAGCTAGTTAGTTAGTTAGTTAGTTAGTTAGTTAGTTAGTTAGTTAGTTAGTTAGTTAGTTAGTTAGTTAGTTAGTTAGTTAGTTAATTTGTAATTAGCTGATTGGAATGGCTGAAAAATATTTGCAACATTGTTTTTATTTATTTATTTATTTATTTATTTTGTTAGTTATTTGTAATTAGCTGACAGGAATGGCTGAACATTATTTGCAACATTGTTTTTATTTATTTATTTATTTATTTATTTATTTATTTATTTATTTATTTATTTATTTATTTATTTATTCATTTATTTATTTATTTAGTTATTTGTAATTAGCTGACAGGAATGGCTGAACATTATTTGCAACATTGTTTTTATTTATTTATTTATTTATTTATTTATTTATTTATTTATTTAGTTATTTGTAATTAGCTGACAGGAATGGCTGAACATTATTTGCAACATTGTTTTTATTTATTTATTTATTTATTTATTTATTTATTTATTTATTTATTTATTTATTTATTTATTTATTTATTTATTTATTTATTTATTTATTTATTTATTTATTTAGTTATTTATTTGTAATTAGCTGACAGGAATGGCTGAACATTATTTGCAACATTGTTTTTATTTATTTATTTATTTATTTATTTATTTATTTATTTATTTATTTATTTATTTATTTATTTATTTATTCATTTATTTATTTATTTAGTTATTTGTAATTAGCTGACAGGAATGGCTGAACATTATTTGCAACATTGTTTTTATTTATTTATTTATTTATTTATTTATTTATTTATTTATTTAGTTATTTGTAATTAGCTGACAGGAATGGCTGAACATTATTTGCAACATTGTTTTTATTTATTTATTTATTTATTTATTTATTTATTTATTTATTTATTTATTTATTTATTTATTTATTTATTTATTTAGTTAGTTATTTGTAATTAGCTGACAGGAATGGCTGAACATTATTTGCAACATTGTTTTTATTTATTTATTTATTTATTTATTTATTTATTTATTTATTTATTTAGTTAGTTAGTTAGTTAGTTATTTGTAATTAGCTGACAGGAATTGCTGAACATTATTTGCATAGTTGTTTTTATTTATTTATTTATTTATTTATTTATTTATTTATTTATTTATTTATTTATTTATTTATTTATTTATTATTCATTCATTCATTTTCTTTTCTGCTTTATTAGGCTGGGGTCACCACAGCTGAACAAATTGCTAACTAATCTAGCAGATTTTTTACGCATGCCGGATGCCCTTCCAGCTGCAACCCAACACTGGGAATTTATTTATTTATTTGGCTGATTGGAATGGCTGAACATTATTTGCAACATTGCTTTTATTTATTTGGAACGCGAGGATGATTCGTTTTTGGGCAAATCATTTTTCAGATCTCTTCGTTGAGCGCCTCATTTCACTTCCAACGTAATCACCGAAATCCATCACATCTGAAATCTGATCTAAATTAAAATCAGCTCCAGTCATAGATCTAGAAAAATTCTGTTTCTATAAAACACGTCTCTACACAATCTTGCATTACACTGTCAGTCAACCCTTTGTTTTGTTTTTGTTGTTTCTTTTGGCTCCATTATCCAAAAAATGAGAGAGAGTTGGATTTGGTTGGCTTGTTTTTAACAAGTGCAGTCAGCTGAGCTAGAGTCGGAGCCAAAGTGACAGGATGCTGAAGCTGCTATAAAGAAATCCGAGCAGCAGTCCTTTCACAGCCACTTGAAAATAACTTTAAACTATGATGCAAAATATAGTGCGAGCCAGTGCCAGGAAACAGTGGCAGACATGCACATCAAGTCAACAGTCAGTTTTCCCCCAGACTTCAGCTCTCCACCAATGAAGTGGCACAGACTCAAGCTCTGAACGTGCTGTGATGTGCCAGACGCCGCTACAAAAAGAGGATTATAAAGTTCTCAAACCTAAAAACAGACATTGTTTTGTGTTCTCAGGAATAAAGAAGTGTTATGAAGGCATATCTTTTTATATAATCTCTGCTGCTGCATACAAAAGTGACAATAACTGCTTAGTAACAACTAGTAAGAATAACCTCAAAACATTACGCAATTCTGAGTGTGCCTTGCACCAGTGAGTGGGTTTGACAAACCACCTGCAGAAAACACACTCTTTCATCTCACTGAGATCTCATCTATCTATCTATCTATCTATCTATCTATCTATCTATCTATCTATCTATCTATCTATCTATCTATCTATCTATCTATCTATCTATCTATCTATCTATCTATCTATCTATCTATCTATCATCTATCCATCCATCCATCCATCCATCCATCCATCCATCCGTCCATCCATCCATTTCATGGTCTATCTATCTATCTATCTATCTATCTATCTATCTATCTATCTATCTATCTATCTATCTATCTATCTATCTATCTATCTATCTATCTATCTATCTATCTATCTATCTATCTATCTATCTATCTGTCTGTCTATCTATCTATCTATCTATCTATCTATCTATCTATCTATCTATCTATCTATCTATCTATCTATCTATCTATCTATCTATCTATCTATCTATCTATCTATCTATCCATCCATCCATCCATCCATCCATCCATCCATCCATCCATCCATCCATCTATCCATCTATTTCATGGTCTAATCTATCTATCTATCTATCGGTCGGTCGGTCGGTCGGTCGGTCGGTCGGTCGGTCGGTCGGTCGGTCGGTCGGTCGGTCGGTCGGTCGGTCGGTCGGTCGGTCGGTCGGTCGGTCGGTCGGTCGGTCGGTCGGTCGGTCGGTCGGTCGGTCGGTCGGTCGGTCGGTCGGTCGGTCGGTCGGTCGGTCGGTCGGTCGGTCGGTCCGTCCGTCCGTCCGTCCGTCCGTCCGTCCGTCCGTCCGTCCGTCCGTCCGTCTGTCCATCCATCTATAGTGAAAGTGGCAGATTTTTCTGCTGAATCATCTGTTGAATTCATCCCAAATCATCACAAATACTGCAGAAGACCTACAGGAACAGCATGGACCAAAGATTCTCAAAAAAATCAGTCAAGTTTGGTGAAGAAAAAAATCATGGTTTGGTGTTACATTCAGCATGGAGGCATGTGAGAGATCTGCAGAGTGGATGGCAACATCAACAGCCTGAGGTATCAAGACATTTGTGCTGCCCATTACATTACAAACCACAGGAGAGGGCAAATTCTTTAGCAGGATAGCGCTCCTTCTCATACTTCAGCCTCCACATCAAAGTTCCTGAAAGCAAAGGTCAAGGTGCTCCAGGATTGGCCAGCCCAGTCACAAGACATAAACATTATTGAGCATGTCTGGGGTAAGATGAAGCAGGAGGCATTGAAGATGAATCCAGAGACTCTTGATGAACTCTGGGAGTCCTGCAAGAAGGCCTTCTTTGCCATTCCAGATGACTTTATTAATCAGTGATTTGAGTCATTGCAGAGATGTCTGGATGCAGTCCTCCAAGCTCATGATGGAGTCAGACACAATATTCATTCTGTTTCCACTGCACCATGACGCTTTGATCTATACTGGACATTATTTCTGTTAAATGTCTAAGTAAAGTCAGACCTTACTGTCCTAATGAAATAATTAAAATTTAAGACATATGATCATATTTTATTTTGGTAAAATAAGCATATATATATATATATATATATATATATTTGTGCGTGTGCATACTGATGTGTACTATAATGTATACTAATAATGATAATAATAGTTAAAAAACTTAATTATAAATAACAAGACATTGTATAACAAGGCACCATGTTGTAAATAAAAAGGTAGATATTTCTTATACTGCATTTAAAGGTCCATTAATTTTAAGAGAATAAGCAAAAAAACAAAGCAGGAAAAGCAAGAATACCAGCAGGTGCCACTGAAGTCATGCAGACGTTTGCGTTTGCTGATGACAGCTGAAGTTGTTGCCTGTTCTGACTGTAAATGCGGTGGGAGTTGACAGAAAGCAGCCCCTCTAGACACAAACCACCCTACGAGATCTAATAGTATGGATTTTGCTGCTTTTTCTGCCTTCTCTCTCCATTCCAGTAGGAAGTTGTTTGATGATGGCACCTCTGCTTTTGAGGTTTAAGCCCAAAGTGGCCCGCGGCTAATTCTGATCCTTGATTTATAATCTTTAAGCCCCTGCGAAAGCGGAAGTCTCTGGCAACTGTAACCAGAAATCCAGTGAAATGAAAAATCAGCGTGGATAGATTGCATCTCCTGGGTGATGTACGTTACCAATAGACAACCCACTTTTGACAACTCTCTGAGGATGCAAGTCATTACGTGAAACCAAGAGCGGCGAAAAATATTCGCTAGGATATGTAAATGTCTGAGACCTCCACTGCTAGAAGTGGGTTTAGCAATTCTCAATCATACTATGTGGGACTTTGATTCACTCCAACAAAATGAAATTGGTGCCAAGATGTCTCTCTTCAGATGACGCCTGAATGATGGTTTTCTCCGGGCAGATTTCGTGTGCTCATTTGCAACATAAGGAGGAAATATGTGTAATAGCTGCATTGAATTTCATTCCCCCAAATGAAAATTCAGTCATCATTTATTCAGCTTCGAGATTTTCCTGAAATTGTATTAGAGTTTAAGAGAGAGGGATTTTTAACACTGGAACTACCAGAATTAACAACACCTTTAGACATTGCTGTAATTTTACAGTTATTTATCGCAAAAACGCCCAGTAAAATACCACATACGTCTTTACAGTTCACTACTGTAATATACACAGCATTATGGGTCATTTTAAAACTTTTACAGTAACTTAATGCATAATGCGGTATTCTACTGTAATCAAAGCCCTGCTACTGTAGTTGAAGACAAAAATGAGACAGTTGATGGAAAAAAAGGATCAATTGTATAGGGACTTGAGACTCTTGAATCACAAAATGTATTTAAATTAGATTGATGAATTAAAATTAAAATGTAAACCACTTAAAATTTATACAATATCAATGAATAATAGAAAACGTTTGTACTGCCACTGAAAAATGTAAATAAATTACAGTAAAAGTACTGTAAAAATTGTCACACTGTAAAATTTAAATGTAGTAACGGGCATTTTACCATAAGAAGAAATTGTGGTGAGGCTATATACTGTAAAACTGAATTGCGGTAGCTACTGTAAAACAAATTTACAGGTAAGCTACTGTAAAGGGACAGTTGCGGTAACAACAATGCAGCCAGAAAGTTACCGGAAAAATACAAGCAAATGTCTAATGGTGCACGAGAATTACCACAGCGATTATACCGAGCGTGATCGTTTTTTCATTTTTGGGCTGGAATCAGTCATCTGGCAACACTGATTGAGGGCGGCGTGATGGTCCTTTGCCTAGAGCAGCAGTTCAGCTTGCTCCGGCTCTGTCTACGACTCACTTTCAGTTTCACTTTTACTTTCATATTCGTGGCACTGAATATGCTATCTTGAAAGATATATCTGCAGTAATGTTATGTTTTTACGAACAGAAACTTATTTTTTTGATAGAAGGAAGTTGTTAGGCAACAAGCACATGTTTAAAATCATTAAATGGTCATTCAAGAGTTCACACTTAGCTGCTAATCAATAAAGCGTATTTGGCATGCTGTCCCGGGAGAGAGCCCTGAGCTCGTAATATCCTCGAGCCTGGGGCTCCCTCCTGTTAGAAGGGCGAGAGCGGAGTTCGAGCTCAGGTAGGTCTCGAGAACTCCCCTGCTTGTCGCCGTGTGAGAAGTGTAAACTAGTGTTGTTTTCGGTGATAATTTGGTTTAGTCGATTGGCTATGGTTTATGTTTTTGGACGGTGGGAGGAAACCGGGGGACCCGGAGGAAACCCACGCGAACACGGGGAGAACATGTAAACTCCGCACAGAAACACCAACCAGCCCGACAGGAGGTTGGACCAGCGGTGTTCTTGCTGTGAGGCAACAGTGCTAGCCACTGGGCCACCGTGTCGCCCTATCGGAAAAAGGGGGAGGAAGTAGGGGTGGAGGGGGGGGGGGGGGGGGGGGGGGGGGGGGGGGTAAGCTTCAAGACGAAGATAACTGGAGTGAAAAACTCTGGTTATTTATAATGCTTCCGTAATCATCTAATGGGTCAGATTACAGGGCTAATGAGGAGCCAGCCGTGTTGATCATAAGCACGTGATCCTCTCAAAATTAGTTTATAAATAAACCACACATATTATAAGAGTTTTAAGAGGAAAAAAGAAAATTGCTTCATCATTTAAACACATGAAAACATGCTGATAGATAGATAAATAAATTAAATGAATTAATCGTTTGTATGCATAAAAAAATAAAAATAAAAATAGATTAAATACAAATTAGAAATTATATTAAATAAAAATAAATTTTTTTAATTAAAATAAATGCACAAATAAAGTAATGCATACATAAAAAGTAACATATAAATTAATTAATTAATTAATAGATAAATAAAAATTCTATAGGGATAACCGAGCAGCACAGAAATGCACATTCATTATAATTTAAAGATCGTTCAAGATTTTAAGATTTTCCACTGCATACAACGTACACATCAAACTGTATGCGGCAAATAAACAGAACATCACTACCTTGAAATAAGAGCATGCAGCTGATCTGTTTGTCAGATGAGTGTGGACGTTGTGTTTGTTATCATAGCAACAGTAAGCTTTCAGTGCTTTTTCTTTCAGAAGGATTATAGAAGATGAAATGAGGAAGCGTTTTACTTTAAAAAGAAAATAGGATGTCATGCTTTTCTGTGTATGCATTCAAAGAGTTTCTTTTTATACTGTATGTATTCATGCGCAACAAATCCAGAATTGTGTACTGGTGCCTGTTTTACAGTAAGCGCAAAACCTGAAAATAAAAATTAGAATCAGTGATACATATTTAGAGGGTGACACGGTGGCTCAATGGTTAGCACTGTTGCCTCACAGCAAGAAGATTGCTGGTTCGAGCCCTGGCTGGGTCAGTTGGCTTTTCCGTTTGGAGTTTGCATGTTCTTCCCGTGGATGGATATTCTCCAGTTGTCCGGTTTCCCTCACAGTCCAAACACATAGGTCAATTGAATAAACTGTAGTATATGTGTGTGAATGAGAGTGTATGGGTGTTTTCCAGTACTGGGTTGCAGCTGGAAGGGCATCCACTGTGTAAAACATATGCTGGATAAGTTGGCGGTTCATTCCGCTGTGGCGACCCCTGATGAATAAAGGGATTAAGCCAAAGGAAAATTAATGAATGATACATATTTACAGAATCATTGTCATTATAGCTGTACAAAGGATCGTAAGTTTAAAAAGGGACTTCTTGTAGTAAATTAAAGTCACGGTAGAAGAATACACAAGACACATGCACAACATACAATATGGTTAAGTTGAGTTTCAGCATGGCATATCACAACCACTTTTTAAATATGTAATCTAAATACGCAATAAATAAACTACTGAAATGCTTATTTAAATCAGTTCCAACGTTTATAGTCAACTCTTGATTGCCAACGTTGGTGCATTATATTCAAATGTGAGACAAAAGTCTTTTAGCACAACTGGCTAGACATTTTTTCTCTCAAACTACGGTTACTATTATATACCACTCTTATTATAAACCACTGAGATGTAAACTGTTAGATAAGTCATATATCAACAGTTGAAAGATATATAGTCATTAACCACATGCTGATGGTTTTTAACTGCTTTCTCGCCTGTAAAGCGGTCAGTTTTTTGGCTCACAATGTCTGCCATGTAGCAAATGCACCATGGCGCAGTGCAACTGACTCTTAAAGGGAATGGGAGATGAGAGTCTGATTGGTTACTCATAACTCATAACTCATAAAGAGAATAAGGATAATGCTTTTAGATCATGCACTTGGTGCACAGACTGTATTTCCCCCCCCCCCTTAAAGTGTATTCCAGCATTCCCTTAGTGTTTTTGCGCCATCCATTTTAGTCTTTGTGCATAGATCATAAAAGTAGAGCCCTCTGTGATTGGTGGAGTTTTTGCACAGCATCATGGGTAATGTGTTTTTTTCACCTTTTTTGCGACTGGATTCAAAATAAGGTGAACTAATATGATAAGTTCAACAAACCTAACGACCTCAGAACTCACAACCTGTCTGCTTTTTAAAAAGTGAATTAGTTATTGTTAAAAATCTGCTTCTCTATTAAGAAAATTAAAGATTTTATACTTCTAAAACCCAACTATAGTGCTCATTAGCTTTGTTTTAGCCATCGAAAGACCTCCTTGGCTGATTAAAAACCACTGAGATGTAGACTGTTAGTTACGTCATATATATTAACAGTTGAAAGGAGGAGGCTCATTCTAAAGATGCTCTTTAACCCCGTGTTGAAAGTTTTTAACTGCTTTCTCGCCTGTAAAGCAGACAGTTTTTTGGCTCACAATGTCTGCCATGTAGAAAATGCACCATGGCGCAGTGCAACTGACTCTTAAAGGGGATGGGAGATGAGACTCTAATTGGTTAAATGCACATTATGTGCAAAACAGACTCATAACTCATAAAGAGAATAAGGATAATGCTTTTAGATCATGCGCTTGGTGCACAGACTGTATTTCCCCTTCTTAAAATACCAAAAGTGTATTCCAGCATTCCCTTAGTGCTTTTGCGCCATCCGTTTTAGTCTTTGTGCATAGATCATAAAAATAGAGCCCGCTGTGATTGGTAGAGTTTTTGCACAGCATCATGGGTAATGTATTTTTTTTTCACCTTTTTTGCGACTGGATTTAAAATAAGGTGAACTAATTTGATGTTCAACAAACCTAACAACCTCAGAACTCACAACCTGTCTGCTTTTTAAAAAGTTAATTAGTTATTGTTAAAAATCTGCTTCTCTATTAAGAAAATTAATGATTTTTATACTTCTAAAACCCAACTATAGTGCTCATTAGCTCTGTTTTAATCATCGAAAGACCTCCTTGGCTGATTAAAAACCACTGAGATGTAGACTGTTAGTTAAGTCATATATATCAACAGTTGAAAGGAGGAGGCTCATTCTAAAGATGCTCTTTAACCCCGTGTTGAAGGTTTTTAACTGCTTTCTTGCTAGTAAAGCAGTCAGTTTTTTGGCTTACAATGTCTACCATGTAGAAAATAAACCATGGCGCAGTGCAACTGCCTCTTAAAGGGAATGGGAGATGAGACTGCACATTATGTGCAAAACACACTCATAACTCAAAAAGACAATAAGGATAATGCTTTTAGATCATGCGCTTGGTGCACAGACCGTATTTCCCCCCCTTAAAATACCAAAAGTGTATTCTAGCATGCCCTTAGTGTTTTTGCGCCATCCGTTTTAGTCTTTGTGCATAGATCATAAAAATATAGCCCTTTGTGATTGGTGGAGTTTTTGCACAGCATCATGGGTAATGTGTTTTTTTTCACATTTTTAGGGACTGGATTCAAAATAAGGTGAACTAATTTGATGTTCAACAAACCTAACGACCTCAGAACTCACAACCTGTCTGCTTTTTAAAAAGTGAATTAGTTACCGTTAAAAATCTGCTTCCCTAAGGAGAATTTCTTTTCTATACTATACTCTTATTTTTATACTTCATTCATTCATTCATTCATTCATTCATTCATTCATTCATTCATTTATTCATTCATTCTCCCTCGGCTTAGTCCCTTTATTCATCAGGAGTTGCCACAGTGGAATGAACTGCCAACTTATCTAGCATCTGTTTTACACAGCGAATGCCCTTCCAGCTTTAATCCAGTACTGGGAAACACCCATACACACTCTTTCACACTCATACACTATGAACAGCTTAGTTTATTCAATTCACCTATATCGCATGTGTTTGGACCCGGAAACCAGGAAACCCATGGCAACTCGTGGAGAACATGCAAACTTCACACAGAAATACCAACTGGCCCAGCCAGTACTCAAACCAGCGACCTTCTTGCTGTGAGGTGACAGTGCTAACCACTGAGCCATCATGTCACCCTGTTTTTATACTTCTAAAACCCAACTATTGCACTCAATAGCTTTGCTGTAATCACTGAAAGCCCTCCTTGAGTTATTATGAATTCATTTTTGAGGACTGTTAGATAAGTCATATACGTACTGTATGAATGTGTGCTGTTTAGAAGCTGCTGGGGAAAATATTTTTCCAAAGCAAAGTGTGTGAAGCTCTTCAATGTGCATTTCTGAAGGAAGCCACTCTGAAGTAGTTTTGAAAATAAATCTCCAGAAAGTCTCAGTCGCTCTTTCTTTTGTGTTTTCTCTGCCGGCTCACTCCAACACTTGCCTCTATTTCTTTTTTTTTTGCCAGCCAACTTATTACCGGAGACACAGGTAGCAGCTCTTCACAAACATAATATTTTCACACATGGCTGACAATAATTGTGATCTCCACAAAGCATGGACGTCTTGTCTGGTTTGCAGAATGGCGTCCTGCTCGTCTCCTGCGAGGTGGAAGAAAGCCTCTGTTTGCGCAGGTTCTCTGTCACGCCAACCTAAACATTTCTGATTGCGTTTCTTTAAATGGCTTCTTTTTTTGATCGCCTTGTCTTGAACAGATGTGCTGCTTCACAAAGATAAGAAACAACCTCGTGCCACGTTCAAATGCGATGATTCTTAATAGCGGCACTTTACTGTTTCCCCCCCCCAAACTCGATGTCAGTTTCACGATGTCAGAGACCTAGTTTGTGTTAAACAACCTCAATATTTGGATATCCCATGTATAAAACATGTCATATATATGCAATATACACTGACCGGCCACAATATTAGGTACACCTGTCCAACTGCTCGTTAACGCAAATTTCCAATCAGCCAATCACATGGCAGCAACTCAATGCATTTAGGCATGTAAGCATGATCAAGACGATCTGCTGCAGTTCAAACTGAGCATCAGAATGGGGAAGAAAGGGGATTTAAGTGACTTTGAACATGGCATGGTTGTTGGTGCCAGACGGACTGGTCTGAGTATTTCAGAAACTGCTGATCTACTGGGATTTCCACGCACCACCAGCTCTAGGGGTTACAGAGAATGGTCAGAAAAATAGAAAATATCCAGTGAGCGGCAGTTCTGTGGGCGCAAATACCTTGTTGATGTCAGAGGTCAGAGGAGAATGGCCAGACTGGTTCCAGCTGATAGAAGGCAACAGGAACTCAAATAACCACTCCTTACAACCGATGTCTGCAGAAGAGCATCTCTGAACACACAACACGCCCAACCTTGAGGCAGATAGGCTACAGCAGCAGAAGACCACACGGGGTGCCACTCCTGTCTGCTGAGAACAGGAAACTGACGTTAAAATTCACACAGGCTGACCAAAACTGGACAATAGAAGATTGGAGAAACGTTGCCTGGTCTGATGAGTCTCCATTTCTGCTGCCACATTCAGATAGTAGGGTCAGAATTTAGCATCAATAACATGAAAGCATGGATCCATCCTGCCTTGTATCAACGGTTCAGGCTGGTGGTGATGGTGTAATGGTGTGGGGGATATTTTCTTGGCTCACTTTGGGCCCATTAGTACCAATTGA
This sequence comes from Danio aesculapii, assembly GCF_903798145.1. Classification (NCBI taxonomy): domain Eukaryota; kingdom Metazoa; phylum Chordata; class Actinopteri; order Cypriniformes; family Danionidae; genus Danio; species Danio aesculapii. Next base: position 70,397,157 of record NC_079441.1, on the reverse strand, counting down.
GCATTGTGTCAACACCACAGCCTACATGAGTATTGTTGCTGACCATATCCATCCCTTTATGACCATAGTGTCTCCATCTTCTGATGGCTACTTCCAGCAGGATAACACACATGTCATAAAGCATGAATCATCTCAGACTGGTTTCTTGAACATGACAATGAGTTCACTGTACTGAAATGGCCTCCACAGTCACCAGACTCAATCCAATAGAGCACCTTTGGGATGTGGTGGAACGGGAGATTCACATCATGGATGTGCAGCCGACAAATCTGCAGCAACTATGTGATGCTATCATGTCAATATGAAGCAAAATCTCTGAGGACTATTTCCAGTACCTTGTTGAATCTATGCCACAATGGATTAAGGCAGTTCTGAGGGCAAAAGGGGGTCTTTAGAATGGTATTAGTAAGGTGTACCTAATAAAGTGGCCGGTGAGTGTATATTTCAAAATGGTTACTTTTATTTTTTATCCTCAACCACTGGAATTGCAGATATGTGCAAAAATGTTCAAATATATAAGCTATAATTTTAGATATGTGTTCATATATGGCCATGAATATATATGTAGTTCCAGTGGTTAAAAAATATATATGTAAGTGGGGATTTTCATTCATTCATTCATTTTCTTTTCAGCATAGTCCTTTTATTAATCTGGGGTCGCCACAGCGGAATGAACCGCCAACTTATCCAGTATATGTTTTACGCAGCGGATGCCCTTCCAGCTGCAACCCAACACTGGGAAACACCCATACACACTCATTCACACACATACACTACGGACAATTTTAGCTTACCCAATTCACCTATACCACAGTCTTTGGACTTGTGGGAGAAACCAGAGCACCCGGAGGAAACCCACACGAACGCGAGTAGAACATGCAAACTGGACACAGAAATGGTTTATGTTCCATGTTCCATGTTTTACACAGCGGATACCCTTCCAGCTGCAACCCAGTACTGAAAAACACCCATACACTCTCACATGCGCACACACATATGCTACAGACAATTTAGTACATTCAGTTCCCCTATATCGCATGTGTTTGGACTGTGGAGAAAAACGGAGCACCCGGAGGAAACCCACGCCAACACGGGGAGAGCATGCAAACTCCCTGCCGGGACTCGAACCAGCGACCTTCTTGCTGTGAGCCACCATGCGCCCCCACTTTACAAAACGCTTGAAAAATAATTCATGTTTCACAGGAGAGCCAATTAATTTGTCTTATTTAACTACTTATTATGTCGTCTTAACTACTTGTCTTATTTTAAATAAGTAGTTTGAACAAGCAACAAAAAAATCATGTCACTGAAGCATTATCAGCACAGTTTCTAATTGTGAAACTTTATCCGTCTGAAACTCCTAAATCTCTGCTAACGCGGGCTAGATTTCACGCTACGTTAATAGCAGCCAATTGCATGGCTCTTTTGATTAGGCCTCGTGCTTTTCACAAGAGTGCTCTGCGTAGATGTTTTGACGGCTTGCTCTTGCAGTTCCTTTGAGATCTTCATTCAACCTTTACCAACTCACAATTAAGATCGCGGCAAACTTTTATAGTGCTGATATGACCGACGGTGCATTAGCATCCCGTAATTCCAGTTTAAGAAACTGCGACTCGCTTGTTGTTTAATTAATTTAACGCACATCAGTTCCAAAAATCGAGATGAAATAAGATATATAAGACAAGGGTGGCTATATGTTAGCCATTCAGGCATAAATGGATGTGATTTAGGTTGTCCGCTGCAATCATCAGCTAAGGAGAACGCAGCAAACAGAATAGCGATGGAGCCTAAAAGTATCACAGCACACTGCACAGCACTGATTAGGCACTGATTATCCTCATATTCCCCTCGCAATGTCTGATGACATTATGACAGGCAATTTTCACATTCAATCTTCGGCTCGGTGGAAAAAAAAAGTGCAAATTCATTTAAAGTCATACTCTCAATTTTCTATTCTATTACGCTGCGCCTCGTGGAGTCACACGTGCTGATAAAATAGGGTTCTCCTGTGGAAACTAACACTCTGTGGCTGACCCCGGGACTGTTCCTTCACTGCTTTAACAATTACCAATCAATGTAAGAAACTGAAGCAATTTTGGCCAACAGTTACCAAACACAATTGACCCCTTCTAGGCAACAGATATACTGAAATAGATGTATAACCGGAGAAGCGAAGCTCTAAGAGGATTACTCTAAGAAAGTAATGTACTATATGTATCACTGTGAGTCACTTCTGATTGGTGGATACAAAAAAAAACCTGTGTAAAGAAGGTCAAAAATGTCATCTGGTGTTTCTGATGAATACATGAAACCTTGATAGGACTATACACACACTGTAAAAATGCTGGGTTCCATACTATTGTGTTGGGACAACATGAAGGGATTACACCCACTGGCCACTTTATTAGGTACACCTGTCTAACTGCTTGTTAACGCAAATTTCTAGCCAGTCAATCACATGGCAGCAACTCAATGCATTTAGGCATGTAGACATGGTCAAGACGATCTGCTGCAGTTCAAACCGAGCATCAGAATGGGGAAGAAAGGGGATTTAAGTGACTTTGAATGTGGCATGGTTGTTGGTGCCAGATGGGCCGGTCTGAGTATTTCAGAAACTGCTGATCTACTGGGATTTTCATGCACAACCATCTCTAGGGTTTACAGAGAATGGTCTGACAAAGAGGAAATATCCAGTGAGCGGCAGTTCTGTGGGCACAAATGCCTTGTTGATGCCAGACGTCAGATGGCCAGACTGGTTCCAGCTGATAAAAAGGCAACAGTAACTCAAATAACCACTCATTACAGCCGAGGTCTGCAGAAGAGCATCTCTGAACACACAACACATCCAACCTTGAGGCAGATTGGCTACAGCAGCAGAAGACCACACCGGGTGCCGCTCCTGTCAGCTAAGAACAGGAAACTGAGGCTACAATTCACACAGGCTCACCAAAACTGGACAATAGAAGATTGGAGAAACGTTGCCTGGTCTGATGAGTCTCCATTTCTGCTGCCACATTCAGATGGTTGGGTCAGAATTTGGCATCAACAACATAAAAGCATGGATCCATCCTGCCTTGTACCAACAGTTCAGGCTGATGGTGGTGGTATAATGGTGTGGGGGATATTTTCTTGGCACATTTTGGGTCCATTAGTACCAATTGAGCATCATGTCAACGCCACAGCCTACCTGAGTATTGTCGCTGACCATGTCCATCCCTTTATGACCACAGTGTACCCATCTTCTGATGCCTATATCCAGCAGCATATGTGCCATGTCATAAAGCATGAATCATCTCAGACTGGTTTCTTGAACATGACAATGAGTTCACTGTACTCAAATGGCCTCCACAGTCACCAGAACTCAATCCAATAAAGCACCTTTGGGATGTGGTGGAACGGGAGATTCACATCATGAATGTGCAGCTGACAAATCTGCAGCAACTGTGTGATGCTATGATGTCAATATGGAGCAAAATCTCTGAGGAATATTTCCAGTACCTTGTTAAATCTATGCAACTAAGGATTAAGGCAGTTCTGAAGGCAAAACCTGGTACTAGTAAGTTGTACCTAATAAAGTGGCCGGTAAGTGTAAATAAATGTCTTAGTTTTTACCAATTTAAATGGATTGAACATAAAGCAAATAAGTTGTCACAAAAAAACCAAAGTAATTGTGTTGTTTCAGCTCATTTTAAGTAAGTAGTTTGAACAAACAGCAAATATAAATTTTTGTAAATGTGCATGAAATGTGCAGAGTAAATAATGTGTATATATAAAGTTTTTAAAATGTGCTTTCACAATCATTTTTAAACATTTAGATGACAATATAGAGTACTCGTTAATTAACACAAGTATCATTTACTATTTTTGATGTTTACCCACTTAAAAAATGACATTTGCAGTTTGTTCAAACTACTTATTTAAAATGAGCAGAAACAACTGGACCATTGCTCTGCACATGTAGACATTTTAATTCCCATGCATATCTCATCTTCTTTCAAATAGGCAAGGCTGGTCATAATAAGACATATGAACGGAGCAGCGATAACCTCTTCCTCTCGTCTCTTCCATCTAATCATAGTTAGCAAACGCGCGCCGTGAGGAACATGTGCCTCCCGTTCAGCCACTGTCCCTCCAGCAATTACTGTTCTGACATCTCCACAATGGCCCTGTAATTACGGCACTCATATTTATCCACTGAGCCCGCGCTCTGAACGTGGATCACAGCCTCGTGTAAAACAAGCCCATAATAACATATGTGACGGCTAATAAACTGTAAGCATTCTGCGCTGTAAGTATGTGTCATTTCCCTATCTTCCTTTCAGTGTGGTAAAAAAAATATGTCCAATTCTTTCATAAAGTAATGGTGCTTGTGCTAATGTGAAAACTGGCATGCCAACTGTTTTTGATGAGCTCAAACAATGAATGTTTACACAGCCATTTTATATGATATATTATTTATCATTCATTCATTCATTTTCTTTTTGGCTTAGTCCCTTTATTAATCTGGGGTCACCACAGCGGAATGAACCGCCAATTTATCCAGTATATGTTTTACGCAGCGGATGCCCTTCCAGCCGCAACCCATCTCTGGGAAGCATCCATACACAGTCATTCACACTCATACACTATGGACAGTTTAGCCTATCCAATTCACCTGTACTGCATGTCTTTGGACTGTGGGGGAAACCGGAGCACCCGGAGGAAACCCATGCGAACGCAGGGAGAACATGCAAACTCCACACAGAAACGCCAACTGACCCAGCCGTGGCTCGAACCAGCGACCTTCTTGCTGTGAGGCGACAGCACTACCTACTGCTCCACCGCGTCACCTATATTATTTATATATTATATTATTTATATTTTTATTATATATTACATTATATATTATTTATATTTTATAATATGTTTAATATTTACATTTATATATTATTTCTGCAATATAGCAGTAGAACAACAGAATAAACTACTGTGACAATTATCACTTCAGGTACTGATTATGGGCTTTATTCAGTGTTAAATGTTCCCAATGAATGTTTACACTGCCCTTTAATATTACATGTAAACAAAGTGAATGATGATTAACAGATCCAGCCAAGCTGAAAATTGCAAAATTACACTGGTTGTGTCCGAAATCGCATACTTCAATACTATATAGTACGTTAAAAACAGTATGCGAGCTGAGTAGTATGTCTGAATTTATAGAATTGGAAAACAGTATGCGAGAAGTACCCAGATGACTAACTACATCCGGTGAGATTCTGAAGTGCGCATCCGATGCACGCTACGCTATCCCAAGATGCTCCGCATGAGAATCATGAATAGGAGTGAAGCAACTCAACTGACACAGATAAGCCACGTGATCATGACAAAATGGCGGATGAAGTATGTTCCATGCATACTACTCATATTCATACTGTGTAGAACGTACTTTTCTAATGGTAAAATAGTAAATTCAAGTTCAAATGCAATACTTACTGAGTAGTAGGTGATTTCAGACAGCCATCGTAACACAGCTTAACAACAAGAGACATGTGATAAAAGGTATCTTTTCCTTGTTAAAAGGAGATTTTGTCCTGTCTGCGACAGCGATGCGCAAAAATTTTTATTTTAGAAATGCTTTCTATTGTCGCAGCAGAATAACAGCATAAACTACTATGACAATGATACCTCAGGTACTGATTATGGGCTTTATTCAGTGTTAAATGTTCCCAATGACTGTTTACACTGCCATTTTATATTATTAGGAGTTTTTGTCCTAACCATCTGCGACAGCAATGAAACAAAATTTCTATTTTAGAAATGCTTTTATTTCTGCGACGTTGCAGCAAAACAACAGTGAAATCTACTATGACAATCATAACCTCAGGTACTGATTATGGGCTTTATGTAGTGTTACATTATTGTAGTTTCACTTCCACTTCCACTTTCAGTCTCATTCACTTCCATTGGTTTTTAGACGTTAAAAACAGCTTGTTATGCTGCTTGATGTTACAAACTATGCTCCTATTATATTATTCTGCTTTTTATTTATGTCATGAACATACAGTACTTGTTTGTAGAGTAAGACTCGTTTTCAAGACTAAAGGAACTTTCCTTTTAAATTTCCCAAAAACAGCCAAAAATAAATAAATAAATAAAAATCTCTTGCGCAGCTTCTGTTATTATAAGAGCTATACTTTTAAGAGTGCCCCCTGGTGGTTCGGACTAAAGCTGAAATATCCCTTTAAATTTCAATTCAGCCAGATCCGAAAACTATTTGCTCAGCAATCTGAAGGCTGAGAGAGGAAATCCTGCAGCACTTTGTCTCTTTAGTTCTTTTCCCGTGTTGATTAAATAAATTAGGGTGAGGTTTGCGCCATTGATCCTGTACCTCAATTCAGGCTGTTATCGAGTGCGCAGGAGAGAAGTGCTCACTACCCAGAATCCCTGATTTTGATGAACCTGGATGGCTCTGTCTGCGCTGATGAGGGACTGAGTCTGTTCTCGGCACAAACACACTCTTAAAAGCAGCTTTGGTGATTGGCTTCCCTGATGAGACTGAAGATAAGGGTCTTACGGGAAGCCAGACTCGGGCCTTCCTGGCGCATTCCCAATCTGATGACAAAAAAGGTGACCGCCAGGCCACAAAACTACACTGTGAGGAAAGAATGCGGAGACTAGCTGCACGATATTGGAAAAATCTGACATTGTGATGTTTTGTTTTTGCTGCAGTGTATATTGCGCTAGGAATATAATTTCATCAGATGATTTAAATAGCTCTATTTGGAAAGATTTACTTAATTTAGATCAATGGACTCTGTTACAGGCTATGACTACACTGTAAAAAAAATTATTGTAATTTAACTATAAAATACTGGCAGCAGGGTTTTCAGCAGTGAACTGTAATCCCATAGTATAACACTGTGTTCTAAATTAAATAATAGTAATGCTTTTTTCTAATTACCTATTACACAAACAGTTTCTGCTACACACAATTTAGATGCCGGCTGAAAACATCAACTGTACTGTTTGTGTGGATACTTGACTGTTTTGTGTGATTAGAGATGCTCTGTTTATTTCTGCAAAATTGTTTTTGCTCTTTGTTTATTTTTCATTACTTACAGTTAAAGTCAGAATTATTCGCCCCCCTTTTTGAATTTTTATTCTTTTTTAAATATTTCCCAAATTATGTTTAACAGAGCAAGGAAATTTCCACAGTATGTCTGATAATATTATTTCTTCTGGAGAAAGTCTTATTTGTTTTATTTCGGCTAGAATAAAAGCAGTTTTATAGTTTTTAAAAAACATTTTAAGGTAAAATTATTAGACCCTTTAAGCTTTTTTTTTTACGATAGTCTACAGAACAAATCACTGTTATACAATAACCTACTCAGACTTATTGGAAGGACTATGTGTGCCTGTGGCAACATGTTCTGCACAATGATATTGCATTGGTGTTGTGCAGGTCTCATGACACTTTTAAAGCGAAATGTTCAATGAGTGGCACTAAAAATGCATCCAAACACAACATTTTTAGCCCTCCTGTGAAATCGTATTTCTTTTTCAAATATTTCCCAGGTGATGTTTAACAAAGGAACATTTTTTTTTTGTATTAAAAAGCTGGTCAATATTATTTGCCCCCTTAAGAAATGATATTTTTCCAATGGGCTGCAGAAAAAACTATTTTTGACCATAGACTTGCCTTGTTAACCTAATTAACCTAGTTAAGGCTTTAAATGTCACTTTGTGAAGTTTTCAAACTAATTTCGAGAGGAGCACGTGATATGATTGACTGCAGCTGGCCACTCATCTACATTCACTAGTTAGCCAATCAGATTAACCCCAACTCACTATAAGTAGCCTAGCTAGAACTACTCTCTTATCTTCGTTTTCCGAAGAAACCCCCCATCCACCCCATCTCCTCCTCCTTTCTACCTCTTACCACGGGGAGCTCTCGAGAACCACCTGATCTCGTACTCCCCGCATATGCTCTATGGACCAGGCGGGAGCCCTGGGCTCACCTATCTCCGAGCTCAGGGTTCTCTCCCGGGACAGCATGCCAAACCTGCTAACAGTTGTCAAACAATATCTAAGTGTGAACTCTTGAAAATCTGAATAATAGTCTCTTGCTAAACAACTAGTAAAACATTAGGTACTGTCATCATGACAAAGACAAAATATTGCGTTATTATAAATGAATTAAAACTATTATGTTTAAAAATGTGATAAATAAATATATATTTTCTTTGTTAAACGTCCACTATAAAGGGGACTTTTAAACTTATAACAACTCATATGTACAAAATATTGTTTAAATATATTAGCAGTTGCAGATCACTGGAGAACTACAAATGTGTCACGGAACTGGACTTCAAATCCCATCATGCACCTCACACACACACCAGTTCCACTTCTCTCCCTGATTGCACACAAGCAGCTGGAAACAAATCATAGACTATATATTCACCTCTCACACACACATGGCTGAGTCTTCTGTAACAATTGAATCAGAGTGCCAATGGAGGTGAGGGTTCAAATGCAGTTTATTAACTCTGAGTCAGGCAGGCAATGGTCAAAGCAGAAGCAAACAGAAGCATGAGGGTAATACAAGATAATAGTAAAAAAAAAACAGGCTAATGGTCAGTATCGGCGGCAAATAATCAATAACAAGAAAACTAGGCAAGAATCAAAACACAGAAAAACTAGACAGGATTAATGCTTCGTAATGCTACCGGTTAACATACAACAAGACTCAGCAATGTGTGCGTGTGTGTGTGAGAGAGAGATAAATATATAGTCTATGTAATCAGTCTATGATTCGTATCCAGATGTGTGTGTAATCAGGGTGAGAACTGGAACTGGTGTGTGTGTGAGGTGCATGATTGGATTTGAAGTTCAGTTCCGTAACAGATTTGTAGTTCTCCAGCAATCTGCAAATGCTAGATCACTTGTGATTTTGACATATCTTATGTGACAGCGTTGCCATGCTTCAGTTTGAATACTTATTGATTCTCTTAAATATATTACATTTATAATGTTTGATAGGGGAAAAAAATTCAGCCTCAACCCAACACCGGGAAACACCCAAACATTCTTGCATTCACACACATACACTACGGCCAATTTAGCTTATTCAATTCACCTATTGCGCATGTGTTTGGACTGTGGGGGAAACTGGAGCACTCAGAGGAAACCCATGCCATCACGAGGAGAACATGCAAACTCCACTAAATGCCATTATCTAAATGCCAACTAACCCAGCTGGGGCTCAAACCAGCAACCTTCTTGCTGTGAGGCAACCATGCTATCCACTGCGCCACCGTGACGGCCCAGGGTCATATTTACACATCAAGTAAAAGAACTGACAATGGCACAAAAATTTTACATCCAAAACTATATATATATATATAAGTGTGACTGATCATGTGACTCTGTACAGTTCTGAAATCCTGCTTTGTCGTTTGTGCTAAAACGAGGGTTTTGTAATTACGCTTTTTGCCTCTTGTAAAGTATATTCACTGTGTCAAGCACAATCTGTTCTGAGGAACGAGCCGCTGCTGGGAAAAGCTGGAAAACAAACAAAGGAATTGGCAAATCATGTCTGGGCTTTATGTTGACACGTCTGTGTGAATTAGCTGTTCTGCTGGTTTCTCTGTCTGTCTTCAGTCTCACGCCGCAGACAGATGTTTTATTCATATGAATATGGGCTCTGCGTTGTTGGATAAATTGGCCATCTCATGAAAGACCGCCAGTGAACTTGTCAGACAGCGCAAGGGATTTCCAGAGCCACGACCCACAGCGGACTAAAGACTGGACAGACAAACAGATTGTACAAAACGCCTTCATAAATTAGAGGAGAAGCACTTCACGCAAGATTTACTTTAAAGATTTTTAGTAGTAATTGTTATTGGTTGAGGTATTTTATAATGATGGAGTATCTCCTACGCTATCTCAAACCAATTCGTAACATTTTGATTTAGTGGCTAATTTAAATTTGTACAATTTCTATATCAGCTTAAAAAGCAAGTTTTTATGATGTAACAAGAACCATGGTATCCAGGGTATTGTCAGCATACCACCAAGAAAGATAATTGACATCCTACAGGAGTAACTGTGGACGCAAGAGGAAGCTGTCTGCCCAACTCACTGCAGAATTAAATGTGCCACATCCAGGAGAGTTACGGTGTGGATAAGCCCCAAAAAAGTGTGCCATCCAGACTGTTGAGTGAAGCATGGGGGTGGATCATGCTGGTTTGTCCTGCAATATCATGGCATTCCCTCGCTCCAATACTTGTGCTAGATGAGTGCATCACTGCCAAGCACGTAGCCCTATATACATTTCTGGAGAGTGCCAAATACATACCAGGAGGCACCTGCTGCCATTCCACCTGCTGTTCTCAAGTAAATCCACCTGAGGTCACTGTCAACTGACTGACTGACTGACCAACTGACTGATCTCCCAACTGACCCCCTTCTCTAAACTCAACCGACAGTGTTTTTAAAAGCAATCCAGAAAAAGAAAAGCCGCCAGATTTTTACCACGTTTTCAGATTGTACCACATTCTCACCATGTTATTTACTTGTTTATTTTACTTTTTTTGGCTTTTGTTTTTGTCTTACCTACATTTTGGAACCGTTCTTTGCCAGACTCAAACCCCACCGTCGCGGTCAACTCCTCTCTGCACCTCAAGTCCGCCTATGTACGTTGCGAGCCACTGGACAAACCGGTAACAGCGGGAAAGCCGTCAATAGGGAGGTAAGCAGTCAGCTGCTAGCACTAAAAGAAACAGCATCATACTGCCCCGTAGCATTCCTTTTAAGGACAAAATGCAGTCATACTTACTTTTGGCTACATAATTTGCAATCTTCAGAAATTTTTATAGAGCTACGTTTTCAGAATGAGCCTATGTTAGAAATTCTGGACGACCATGTGCACCCAATGGGTCAAACATTGTATCCTGAAGGCTGTGCTGTGTATCAGGAGGATAATGCACCAAGGCTCACAGCAACACTGGTGACAGAGTTGTTTGTTGAACATGAAAGTAAAGTTGAACATCTCTCATGGCCTGCACAGTCACCCGATCTAAATTTTATTGAGCCACTTTGTTTTTTTTTTGGAGGAGCAGGTCAGGAAACGTTTTTCTCCGCAGCATCATGTAGTGGCCCCTATTCTGTGAGAAAAACAGCTCAATGTCTCTCTGGCCACAGCGCAAGACTTGTCATTCCCAAGATGAACTGATGCTGTAATGGCCGCAAAAGGAGGCCCTACACCATACTAATGAAGTATTGTGGTCTAAAACCAGGCATTTCAGTTTCATTGTCCAACCCCTGTATATACAGTACATACAGATATCACAATAGAAAGAATAAAGAAGGAGTGAACAGATAGGTCTATATTGTTTACATCAGTATGTTTTTAGATGACTCCGAGGGAGGATTTGCAGCTGTTTCTCAGCGATTGCTGGACCGGAGGAGCAGGATTATCAAAAAAAGGTCAGACCTGAGGGCAGTACAGCGTTATTGTGTGCAGACTATAACAAAATATTAAATGCTTTTGGCAAACAGGCTGAAGGAGGAGATTGGTGGATCATTTCAAAAGACCAGTTTTACTATGATCATTTATAACATACTGTCGGCGTAACCTGAGATGTTTACGGGGCTTTGTGTCTGTTCTATTGACCAATAAAAGGACATTCGAGGAATTATATCAAAATATACCACGCTATGTTTTCATTTTCTTAAAAGTAGTTTTAGGTGCAGTCAAAGACAAAATTTGTGCAGTCAAAGACAAAAGGTGCTGTTTAACGAGAGATTTTTTTCAGAGATAATTTCTTTTCAACAGTTTTATGACCAAATAACCACCACGCCAGTACAAAATATTTTACTAGTTATTTTGCAAGATGCTAGTATTTAAAGTGCATTTTAAAGGCGTAACTAGGCAAGTTAGGTTAATTAGGGAAGTCAGTTAGGTTTGTTTTGTAGCCAATTGAAAACAGTATTTACTTAAGGGGGCTAAGAATATTGACCATAGCAGTCTACACAATCAAAATAAAATAAATTAAAAAATCTTGTAAACAATACTTGAAAAATAATTGAAATTTAATAAAAATTTTGTCTTCAAATGTAATACATTTCCACGTGACACCAATAGCTATGTTTCCATCCAAAAATGAGAATTAACTTTATGCGTAAAACTGGATTATCGCATAAAAGATGTGCGAATAAAGCAGCGTTTCCATCCAACAAGTGTAGGTGAATTGGGTAGGCTAAATTGATCGTAGTGTATGTGTGTGAATGAGTGTGTATGGGTGTTTCCCAGTGATGGATTGCAGCTGAAAGGGCATCCGCTGCATAAAACATATGCGGGATAAGAGGGCGGTTCATTCCACTGTGGCGACCCCTTGTTAATAAAGGGACCAAGCCGAAATTTCCATATTCAAAATGCGCATAAAAATAGGTGGATTTTTTTACGCAGCGGATGCCCTTCCAGCTGCAACATCACTGGGAAACACCCATACACTCTCATTCATACACATACACTACAGACAATTTAGCCATCCCAATTCACCTGTATCGCATGCTTTTGGAAACCGGAGCACCAGGAGGAAACCAAAGCGAACATGGGGAGAACATGCAAACTCCACACAGAAATGTCAACCAGCGACCTTGTCAGCCAAATGTCAGCCAGCGACCTTCTTGCTGTGAGGCACGAGCGCTACCCACTGCGCCACTGCGTCGCCACTGTTAATATATTTCAATTAATACTAATCATAATTTACAGACAGTGCAAAATTACATAAAATTATTGTAAATGCAGTTTTGGGAAACTGATGTTCATTATTTATTTATTTATTTATTTATTATTATTATTATTATTAGTAGTAGTAGTAGTAGCAGTAGTAGTAGTAGTAGTAGTAGTAGTAGTAGTTATTGGTTAGTTCAAATAACCTCGGCCCATTGGAAATATGTGACCAGGGCTACATTTTTAGGGACCGAGATATATGTACCCTGGACTACGTTTCCTTGCAGTTTTTGTTTTTGTTTTCCCAAATTCACTGGAGCCCGGCGTGTACATTTGTGACAATCTTAAATATGTAACTAGGGGCAGGTTTTCTCATATGTGCCATTTCTCGTTAATCCACAAGAGGACACTGTATACATTTCTAACTGTATCAACATCTTTTTCGCACGTGCCCATTAGAAAACTCAGCACATAATATAAGCGTTCCATTGACCTACCCACACCCCCCATTGCTATATCCAAATAACATTGTTTTCAAAAAAGTTAACTGGAAGAGAAAAGCCATCGTGACCGCATACATTTACCATGATTTCACATAGTTTTTTTTAGTTTGTTCCTGGAACCTTTACCGAACTCAAACCCTAGACATTCTCCTGGTGAGCTAGCATGGTGAGCTACCGAACAAACAAGTAATGCCAGAAAAGCCATACAGAAGTAAGCAGTCAGCCTTACTGCACCGTAATACTCGTTTTACATACAAAATGCAGCCATATGTACCCCAGGGCACATATTTCTCGGTTCTCAAAAATGTAGCCCTGGGCACATATTCTCAATAAGCCTGTGGCTGTCTGTATAGACGAAAATCTCTGTGAAATGTTTCTAACTTTTTGGTAAATCTCTGCCATAAAGAATTTAGGCAGCTCTGTGTCTCCAAAGACTTTAAAAAAGTGAGTGAAGATATTAGTAAATTCAAAAGGAATCAAAACTTCAGACAGTTCAGAAGAAAACACAAGACTCTTACATTCTTCTTATTTTAGTTTAAAAATGCGCAGAAAGTGCTGATCTCTCTCTCATTCTCTCTCTCTCTCTCTCTCTCCTTCTCTCTCTCTCTTTCCAGCAGCATAACGGAGGGAATGAAGTGTATGCTGAAAGGAGGCATCGGTCTAGTGTGTTTGTGTTTGAAGAATTGTACTCCTACATTTACAAGCGCGTGCTCTTCTCTGCTTTGTTTCTCCCCAAACCTGCGCACGGCGTGTTTCTCAGCCAAAACCCCGCTCTGCTCTCCATCTCTCGCAGGTTCTGTCTGAAAGAAATCAAAGAGCGTTTTCCCCTTCGCAATTAATTATTCTTTGATGGAGCGCTCGATGGGAATAAAAGCAGTCTTCATCAATAATTAAGCAGAAAAACAATACAAAACAAACTTGAAAAACAACAGCTCTTTGACATTTCTCACAAGAAACTATCTGGATTTGTGTTTGCCGTATTGTCTGTTTCTTTTCTTTTTGACATCATGCTTTTTTCATTGACATTCTTCCTTTACTGTAAAAAATAGCAGTGATTTCAACGCTTCAGTAAAAATACGGTAAGTTTCCTAGATATATAATAACCGTAAATTCACTTGTACAGAATTCCCTGCTTTTTTGTTGCCAGAATTCACACTTTTTAAGCTTTTTGTTAACATTACTGGGCTCTTTTAAGTTTTTTTTTTCACATCAGTGACGTACATTATACAGTATGTTACATCTAATGTTGATAAATAATGTTTATTCCATTAGTTTAAAGTTATGTCTATTGGCATGCTGATGTTTAGTATGGTGATGTGAATGACACTGAGCGTTGTTTGATATGAGCATTGCTTCATCATATGATTTTCTCATCACATGCTTATGGTTATGTTTTTGTCTGCGTAACAAAGGATATGATGTGTAGATAGAGTTAGTACTTGTGTTATTATTCCAAAACACTGGTGTATTAACACTTAAAATTAATGAAATACTGTAGTTTACTGTTAAAAAATAATATATTTTCTGGTTTGTACCATATTTTTATTGTAAAAACAACTGGCAACAATGTTGGTCATTTTACTGTATATTTTAGACATTTTTGTTCAGTACAGGAACAGAATTCAAAGGCTAAACAATTGACAAAATTTGAGTTCATAAAATTACTGTATCATAGACAATAATTGGTTTTTTGGTGTGTTTAACAAGACAAAAAAAATCTGTTTATTGGTGAAATTTACTAGAAATATTGGTATGTATATATGTATAAATGTTGGATGGATGAAGGAATAGAATAATTAACAGATAGTAAGATGGGTAGATGGATGGATGGGTGGGTGGATGGAACAGTACAATTTACAGATTGTAAGATGGATGAATCGAACAGTACAATTGACAGATAGTAAGATGGATGGATGGATGAATCGAACAGTACAATTGACAGATAATAAGATGGATGGATGGATGGATGAATCGAACAGTACAATTGACAGACAGTAAGATGGATGGATGGATGGATGAATCGAACAGTACAATTGACAGATATTAAGATGGATGGATGGATGGATGAATCGAACAGTACAATTGACAGATAGTAAGATGGATGGATGGATGGATGGATGAATCGAACAGTACAATTGACAGACAGTAAGATGGATGGATGGATGGATGAATCGAACAGTACAATTGACAGATATTAAGATGGATGGATGGAAGAGTACAATTGACAGATAGTAAGATGGATGGATGGATGGATGAATCGAACAGTACAATTGACAGATAGTAAGATGGATGGATGAATCGAACAGTTCAATTGACAGACAGTAAGATGGATGGATGGATGGATGAATCGAACAGTACAATTGACAGATATTAAGATGGATGGATGGAAGAGTACAATTGACAGATAGTAAGATGGATGGATGGATGGATTGATGAATCAAACAGTACAATTGACAGATAGTAAGATGGATGGATGGAACAGTACAACTGACAGACAGATGGATGCATGGATGGATGGATGGATAGATGAATCGAACAGTACAATTGACAGATAGTAAGATAGATGGATGGATGAATCGAACAGTACAATTGACAGATAGTAAGGTGGATGGATGGATGGATGGATGAATCGAACAGTACTATTGACAGACAGTAAGATGGATGAATCGAACAGTACTATTGACAGACAGTAAGATGGATGAATCGAACAGTACAATTGACAGGTAGTAAGATGGATGGATGGATGGATGGATGAATCGAACAGTACAATTGACAGATAGTAAGATAGATGGATGGATGAATCGAACAGTACAATTGACAGATAGTAAGATGGATGGATGGATGGATGGATGGATGAATCGAACAGTACAATTGACAGATAGTAAGATGGATGGATGGATGGATGGATGGATGGATGGATGAATCGAACAGTACAATTGACAGATATTAAGATGGATGGATGGAAGAGTACAATTGACAGATAGTAAGATGGATGGATGGATGGATTGATGAATCGAACACTACAATTGACAGACAGTAAGATGGATGGATGAATCGAACAGTAAGATGGATGCATGGAAGAGTACAATTGACAGATAGTAAGATGGATGGATGGATGGATGGATAGGTGGATGGATTGATGCAACAGTACAATTGATAGAGAGTAAGATAGATGGATGGATGGATGAATTGATAGAACAGTACAATACAATTGATAGATAGTAAGATGGATGGGTGGATGGATGGCCAGGTGGATGGATGGATGAATGGATAGAACAGTGTAATTTACAGATAGTAAGATGGATGAATGGATGGATGGATGGATGGATGGGTGGATGGATGGATGGATTGATAGGACAGTGCAATTTACAAATAGTAAGATGGATGGATGGATGAATGGATGGATGGATGGATGGATGAAAGAGTACAATTGACAGTTAGTAAGATGAATGGGTGGATGGATGGACAGATTGGATGGGTGGATGGATAGAAAAGTAAAATTTACAGATGGTAAGATGGATGGATTGAATGTAACAGTACAACTGACATAGGATGAATGGATGAATGGTTAGACAGACAGATAAATATAATTTTTTTTAAATAAAGATTTTTGTTACTGCCCAACCATGTTGTTTTTCAAAAAAGCTGAATTCTTGCTATAAATACCATGTATGGATTTGTTTTTGCTTTGTTCTCTAATTTCTTAATTTACTTCCTTCTTTCCTTTAAAATAAATAAATAAATAAATAATCAAAAGCAGCCTGTTTTTCTGACTGCAGTAATAATTTCTGCCCTGTTTTGTCTAAAAATGACGTCTATATTGGAGGACACTCAGACATCATCTGTAACTCTGTCAGACCCCGTCCTCAGCCCACCCTCCGGAAATAAACAAGATCTGCAACAAACTCTCAGACGCACAATCACAAGCACACACATACATCCAGGCAAGGGAACACAAATTAACCTGAGGTGCCATCGGCAATTAAGCCTAATTTCAATAACATTTAAGCAGTTCATATTGGTGTGCGTTCTCATTAGCGTAATCAAGCGACAACAAATGTTATCCTGCATGGTAATAGCTGTCATCCCGCCCCGCGTGGAGAAATTGCGCGTCAAGATTAGATTTGGTTTCTCTCATCAGCGAGGTAAAAAGCATCCAACAGGACGGCTAATATCCCATTCGGGTAGGGAGTAGGACGCAGAAGTTGCATGCTCAGCGATGCACATCAAAAAAAAAAGTGCTATTGTTTGGATATGGGTTTCTAACAATGTTATCTCTCCAATGATGAGACACCAGTTTTTTTCTGAGCGACGCCACATTAATATTTCCTGTGGCAGCATAAAACAGGTAAAGATGGATTCCACGTAAAGCAGGAAATAAAATGAAAATGCAGGATCATGAGGTAGATTGGAAGAAACAGCGCTGACGGGATGCCAGCCGTGATTTAGCTTGGAGCTGAAGAGACTAGACAAACACTGTATGTTGAACACATTCACAGACTGCTGAACTAAAGAAAAATCCAATTTCTGACTGGTCATGAGAAACAACTGGCAGTCATTTATTTCAGGCATTCGTTTCTGATGGCGCTGAGCTGTTGTGTTGATCGTCAAACTTCAGCCATTGTGTGCATTACAAAGAAATGAGCCGCCGCTTTAACAGCTTTAATATGAAAACCAATTGCCAGGCGATAACAATTACATTCCTGTAGGAACTGTAATCATTCGAAGGCCAAGTTAGAAAGATATGCTTGAATATTACGCGGTGTTAGCAAGATTTATAACAGAGTATCTGCAGGTTTCTAAGAGTTACAGCGTGTACACACGTTATAACATGTCATGTTTTTTCCTGGGAATAATATTTCTAAAGGAGCTTTTGAGACGGAATTGAACCAGATTTTGGTAAAAACCCAAACAACGACTTCAACAGTGTAAAATTCTTGATGGTTCTGTAGGTCTTGTCTATCAAATCTGATCTTTAATTTGTTTTCTCTATTGGATTCGAGTCGGGTGATTGGCTGGGCCATTCTACAGCTTGATTTTCTTTCTTTGAAAGCATCTGAGAGTTTCCTTGGCTGTGTTTTGGATCATTGTCTTGCTGAAATGTCCTTGGTTTCATCTTCATCCTCTTGCTAATGTAGATGTTGGACTGAAGCAGCAGAGGAAGGGCAGATTTTCGGCAGATTTTGGAGGCGGAATAGGACTAGGGGGTTTATGTCCGGTGGAGAATGGTTCCAGAAACAAGATAAAACGAAACCCCAAAAAACAGCGTGAGGTCATGGTAGAAGCAAGTGGCTGCGATGCCTTATTTAGTTTGCTTTGAAAACACTATCGGTTGGCTTTAGGGAAAGGTGTGTGGGTCAGTCGATATCAAGCTGATCTATTATTCATGACAAGCTGACCAGCCTCTTTCACGGAGGATTAGGACATTAATATGCGCAAATATGTACACAGCATCCTCTGGTGGATTTACAAGAAATTGCACATATGAGAAAACCAACCCCGGCTCATTCCGAAAACGTAGTCCCGAGGACGTTTCTGGAGACCGCGAATGATGTAGCCGGAGGTACGTATGGCTGCATTTCATTTTTTAAGCGAATGCTGCGGGGTGGTCTGACGCCGTTCCTTTTAGTGCTCGCTGGCTGTCCGCTTGCCTTCGTGTGGAGGGCTTTCCCGCCGCAACCAGTTTGTCCGGTTAGCTTGTCCTGTGCGTCGGCGGACTCGAGATGCAAGAGAGGAGCTGACGACGACGAGCGGGTTCGAGTCCGGGAAAGAGCGGTTCCAGAAATCAGGTAAGACTAAAACAGAATCCAAGAAATAAAGCGAAGAGGTTCATAACAGGGTGAGAATGTGGTAAAATCCGAAAACGTGGTAAAAAATAAATAAAAAAAAAATCGGACGAGGGCTTTTCTTTTTCCGGGCGGCTTTTGTAAATCGTTGGTTGGGTTTAGGGCGGGCGGGTCGATCGGTAAAATCGGTTGGGTTCGGGGAAGGAGGAGGGGGGGTCGGCTGGCCGATTGGCCGGTCGCCCAGTCAATCATTCAGCCAGTCGGACGGACAGACGTTTGTTCGACAGCGGCCTCTGGTGGGTTCACACGATAACAGCGCGGGCGCGAACAGCACTCGCAGGAGACGTCCGAGAAGCCAAAAAGGCGCACACAGCGGCCTCTCACGGATTCGCGAAAACCAAAAACTGCAAAAATACGTTCCTCCTGGGATGTATTTTGTGGACTCCAGAAACGTCCTCGGGACTACGTTTTCGGAATGAGGCTGGGTTGGAGAAAACGTGACTGTTCTTATTCAAACTTTCTCTAATCACTCAATCCTCAGCATTATATTCCATCTTTATGCTGTGAAACACAAGTCTATGCTAATCAATGATTGGCTGGCATGAACTGTGCACTTCATAGACTCCATGTCTTGAATGAGTTAAATCTAACACTGATGTTTCGTGAATTCCACGTTATAATACATGCATTCAAGTAGAAATTGACATAATCGACATGATGATCAATACCCGAATTCAAGACTAGAGCAGAAACGTTCTTTTATTATCCCTCCGCCGTGTTTTCTCTGGCTTTGTCTCATTGTTCTGTGGGAATTGTAGAGGCTGAAATGAATGCGTCAGGTGTGCCAAATGAAACCTTTGATACGCTGGCTTTTATTCAATGGCTTTTCTTTTGAGGAACATCATAAGACTTTTTGTTGTGATGTGGAAAGGTATCAGTGAAGCTCTTGTGTTCAGACTCTGCTGGAGACCTTTTGAGTCTCTGGGTAGAAAATAAATCTAATTATGCATTTGTACTTTCAATATACACAGAAAAACAACGCATGGTTCCACACATGGTTTCATTTATGTTGTCCCAACACAAACCGATTAAGTTAACTTAACAAATGTAATGTAAGAACATGAAACAATAAAGTTGTGTCCAAAAAAATCTAAAGAATTGTGCCGTTTTGGCAAATATGGTTTCATGAAAAAGTTTACTGTACAAAATGTGTCTGTTTGTTTTTGCTTTTATCACTTGGTGATTTATTTGACGTTTTGTTGTTAAAATAGATCATATTTTAAAAAGTAAAACAAAAAACAACCAAAAAACAACCAAAAACAAACAAACAAACAAACAAACAAACAAACAAACAAACCAATAATCAGATAAACAAACACACATGCAATAGTACATCATTTTTCTTCAGGACTATATTTGATAGAAAATATGTTTCATTTGATTTTATTTGTTCTTGTATATTATAATTATATTTAGCTATATTTATTTATAATTATATTATAACTATATTATTATATATTATAATCGAATATATATATATATGAGCAATATCACACTGGTGGGAGGCGTGCGTTGGCACAAGGCCGCAGGCTGAGTGCCTTAGTGTCGCCAATAGTGACGATATACAGCTATATCGCACTGCTACGAGCATCAAACACGGAGAGTCTTAAAATCCTTTTGTATGAGGAACTACTTTCTTCCGCCATTCGTTTTCATCTGCAGGTGACGTCAGAACAGCAGAAGCCGTTACTAATTCACCAACATCACTTTAGAGCTAGTGTTTGAATGATTCTCTAGCGTAATGTTTAAAGTGATGACAAAATTTTAAGATTATAAGGCTGAACAGCATGAAATGCCATCAGTCTACAGAGATTTCCCAGTGTTTCTCTGTTGCAATCGGGATATCACAATAATTTACACCAAAAAAGCCAAAGCAACGCAAACGCTAGCAGAGTACTGTTGTGTTTGCGAAAAGGAAAACGCTAAACACATTTGTTCTATCTTTTTACTGAACTTGTCTGCACTAACGAAAACAGGAGACTCATTAGAAAGAGTGGTCAACACAAAATACATACATTCCTGATATGTGCGTCCCATCTCACACTCAACACACTACAATTACTATGGTAAAAAAAATACAGCCCTACAACATACAAAAGAGAGAGATCGACTAATGTTTTAATCAGCTCTTGTTTGAAAATACACCAATCTTTTCTCCCCTAAGGGCTTATTATGCGGTCACCATCGGCATCTTGTGGCGGAACGTCAACTGTCTTTGCTCTGCTCAATGACAGGCAGATGGCTGCTGACGCGCTGTCTCTCATAAATTTAAATTAATATTTAATATTTAAAATAGGCACTATCCTTAAAAATAAACTACATAGTTACAATGTAAACAACTACATTCTCACCTAAAAAAAGCCTCAAAAGTACATCATGTTGTCCAACAGCTGCAATATTTGTGAAACTGCAGTGAGTTTATTGATCTGCTGTCACTCTATGTGGGCGGAGTAATACAGAAGGGTTGAGTAAGCTGTATGAGGTCTGACATTGCACAATATCAGATTTGAGAAACAGTAAAACTAAAAAAGCAAAACTGCAAATTTACAAATGAATTATTATGTAATTATACTGCTAAAAATAAATAAATAAATAAATAAAGAGAACATTTGGAGTTACATTGTGTTGTTTAAGCGTTCCCTTTGTTTTTGTTTTTTGAGCAGTATACATTGCACAGCAACGCATTTTCTATTTTTCTAACATTTGGATCAAAAACTTTTGTCAAAGTTGTTCTAAAATCTGAAATATTTTCTTATCTTATGTTTATGTAAATTCATTAAAATTATATTTAATTTTTACACAATTTAAATTGTTCAATTCCGATTTATAGCAAAATACTTATAACAAAGTGTAGTTTATTTTGTATATTTATTTACAAATTAAACTGTAAACATTAATTACACAAAATTATATATGTTGTAAATTTTTGTATATAATATATATATACACACACACATTAGTTTTGTTTATTAAATACATTGCATATTAACAACTTACACATTTGTATATATTAAATGTTTTACCTGTAATTTCCTAATTAGCATTTGAATTATTATTATTATCTGTTTGTTAAACATATCTGTTATTCACTACTTAGTAATCTTAAATTTATAGATACAAAATACAGATGATAAAAGCTATTTACTTTATAGGAGTATTTTTTGCATAGTAAATTCTAAAATAAAACATATTTTTTATTATTAATATTTTTATTACATTAATAATAATAATAATAATAAACAAAAATAATAATAAAATGATTGTTAGTGTTATTATTAATATTAGTGGTATTGACAATATAAAAAAAAATAACAACAACAATAATAATAATAAAATATTAGTAATAGTAATAATGATGATAATAAGTATTATATATATACATGCATATATATATATATACATATATATATATATACATATATATATATATATATATATATATATATATATATATATATATATATATATATATATATATATATATATATATATATATATGTATGTATATATAATACAATATATGTATATACTGTATAAAATCCAAATTAATATTTTATTATTGTTGTTGTCAGATATTATTGTTATTATTGCATGAACTGTCTTGTTTTGCAGATTACACTATTTCTGTAATGCACAACTCAGCAGAACAGCACAAGCTTGCAGTGTTTTGCTGTGTAATTTGGCTGGAGGAGGTTTGTTGTTATGTATTTGGGATGGGGGCCTGATTTCTATTCTGGCGAGGCATCAGCCGCAGAAAGTTGCGCCGCTGGTTTTCGATAGCATTTGCATGAATTGTAGCTGTGTAATGGCCCAAGTCCCATTCTCCATAACAATAAAACAGGAAGTACGGACAAATATAGCACACAAATAGATTCAGATGAGAGCAAGAAAAAGAGAAAGCGACACAATAACACACAATCTGCGAACGCAACACTTTTTTTTTTGTAGCTCACAGGGGCGGCAGCTGTGCAAACCTCGCTGTTCCTGCGGGATTTTAATGGATTCTCCCTGGCAGGAGGAGGCAGAGACTCCTGGGCTCAAACACAACGCTGGTTTGTGCTGCATTTACAGTCAAATGTACACTGAAATGAGCTGCAGAGACATCAGATCGCAGGGCAGAACTCTACTTACGCAGATTTATTTTTACCTGACTCCATTCAGACCTCTCGTAATTATGCTGGATACATTTCCTGGAAACGGCATGTGTGTGTTTGTGTGTTGTGTATTTGTGTATCCATATGCTGTGGGGACCAAATGTCCCTGCAAGTGTTGGAATCATGATCAATTTTGACCTTGTTTGGTCTATATTGTTTTTATTGTATACAAGCAAGTTGTCTATTATCTTAATATAATAATTTTTCTTATGTTTTAAATTATTTATACAACAGTTCTGTCAAGTTCTTGAATCTGATTGGCTGATAGCCGTGAGATATTTAAGTAATATCAGCACCCGTACAGCCTCTTTACCCTTTGTGTATTACTCCGCCTACATACAGCCAACAACAAGCAGAGACGCTACAGTTTGACAAATATTACTGTTATTAGACAACAAAATGTACTTTTGAGGCTTTTTTTAGTAGAGAATGTAGTTGTTTAGATTGCAACTATGCAGTTTATTTGTAAGAATAGTGCCTATTTTTAAAATATTTACAATTTCTGAGAGAGCTCGTCGGTGTCTATTAGCCTGCCATAGTGTAGTAGACCAAAGACGGTTGACGTTTTCTATCCACAAGATGGCGACAGAACCGCATAATAAGCCTTAACGCTTACAGTCTTATAACAGTCTGATTTCTAACTACAGCAGATCAAATCATTATTAAACTGGTAAGCATACCTGCCAACATTCCTGTTTTTCCTGGGAGTATCACGTATTTCAGACCAATCTTCCGCAACCATCTCATTTTTTATTTCTTCCGGGAAACTCCTGTAATTTCACCCACCCCCCTCTTTGGTACAATCTGCAAACACCCCCGGGTTGCCAACTTTGGTACATCCGCTGCATTGGTTCTCAACAGTGTTATTCACCGCCCGAACATCTCCTCCTCTCTATCTCTCGGATTTTCAGAGACATGTTGGCAGGTTAGATGATTTCTCACTTTTGTATGGTTTTCCTTATCGCAAACACAACTGCAGTTTGGTAGTTATTACGTTGCTTTTTCGGGGTTAATTATTGTGATATCCCGATTGCAACAGAGAAATACTGTAGACTGTAACACTGTAAGAAGATATCTCTGTAGATGGATGGTATTTCATGTCACGTTCAGCTTTATAATCTTTACGTGTGAGCAAAATCAGCTCTTTTGTCATCACTTTAGAGAGTCATTCAAACACTAGCTCTGAAGTGACTTTGGTGAATTAGTAACGGCTTCTGCTGTTTTGACGTCAGCTGCAGATGTGAATGAATGGCGGAAGAAAGTAGTTCCTAATTAAAAGGGGTTTTTAGACTCTCCGTGTTTGATTTTCTTATTTAAATACACGATTGTGCCGGTGAACTGTTGTACAAACGCAATATCACACTCGTAGCAGTGAGATATGGTTGTATATCAGCACTGGTGGGACACTAAGCCACTCTCGGGCTGCGGCCTCGTGCCAACGCATGCCTCCCACTAGTGCTGATATACAGCCATATCTCACTGCAACTAGTGATATATATATATATATATATATATATATATATATATATATATATATATATATATATATATATATATATATATATATATACATACAATAGTTTTGTCTGGTTCTTGAATCTGATTGACTGATGGCTGTGCGATATTCTGCAGATAACAGCACTGGTGCAGCCTCCTAACCCTTCACCCTTGTGTATTACTCCGCCCATAAACAGTGACAAGCAGAGGACACTCTACAGTTTGACAAATATTGCAGCTGTTGGACAACATAATGTAGTAATGTAGGCTTTTTTAGGTGCGAATGTAGTTGTTTAGATGGCAACTATGCAGTTTATTTATAAGGATAGTGCCTATTTTAAATATTTATCATTTCGTAGAGACGGCGCATCCGCCTGTCACTTAGCGGAGCAAAGGTGGTTGACGTTCCGCCACAAGATGGCGACCGAGACCGCATAATAAGCCCTTAGAGGAGAAAAACAGCTGATCAAATCACTACTAAACTTCTAAGTCGATCTCTCTCTTTTGTATGTTGTAGTGCTGTATTTATACCATAGTAATTATAGTGTGTTGAGTGTGAGATGGGATATCAGGAATGTATGTATTTTGTGTTGACCACTCTTTGTATAACCCTGAGTTACGTTTTGGTTGGCCATCTGTTTGTTTCTAACTTTTATTAATTTTTTGTGAGATTCACTTTCTCACTTTGTGTGTGTGTGTGTGTTGCTCAAGTTATTGAACTGGTTTTAAGCCTTGAGCTAAAAAAATGTGTGTTATTTCTAAATTTAATTTCAAGTTTCTCATTATTCAATTTATTCTCCTTTCAATTTGAAGGACTTTTCTTGAGAGATTCACCTTCTTAATTTGCGTGTGTGTGTGTGTTTTTCTCAAGTTATTGAACTAGCTGTAAGCCTTGACCTAAAACAAGCATATTTTATTACAGCAGCTAATATAATTTCACTTTTTGTTCTCCTTTTGAATTTGAAGGACTTGTTTTTTTGTGAGATTCAGCTCTTCATTCAAATCGTATCCATTATTTTGTGTGTTTCTCTTGTTGTTGATCTGTTTGTGAGACGTGACCTCCTCCAAATCATGCTTTACTGCTCACTCATTTGTTATTTGGGTTGATTAGGTGTTTTGAAGTGGCTGTTGTTTTGTGTGGCACTTCATTTACTTTTTCAAATGGCACATGCTAAAGTAACCAATGCATTAATTCAAGAAGCCCAGGCTCATTGCAAATACACAATGAAATGTGGATCTATCTGGACAATGAAACCATAACACTGGCAAATTTAGTGTTGGAGGTTTCATGGCTAAATTCGAGCAGCCTGGTGGTCAATCTTCATTGACTGCACATTACACAAGTAAGAGCTGCATGTGAAAGTTTAATTAGCAGAGTAATAGCACAGTTTTGCTTAAAATATCGCAAAGCACACAACATTATGTGTGACATATCGGTTCAAAAGAGGACATATTGTTGGTGCACATCTCACTGGCACATCTGTGACCAAGACAGCAAGTCTTTGTGATCATCAAGAGCCACAGTATCCAGGCTATTGTCAGAAGAACCACATCCAACTGTGGATACAAGAGGAAGCTGTCTGAATGGGATATCCAGGTTGTAACCTGGAATTTATTCAAAAAACATAAAACCACAGCAGTCTTCTGTTCTGTTTCCACCAAAACTGTTGGTCGAGAGCTCCACAGGGTCAATACACATGGCCCGGACTGCTATAGCCAAACCTTTGGTCACTCGTGCCAATGCCAAATGTTGGTTTCAATGGAGCTAGCAGTGAAAATATTGACAATGTGAAACATGTCTTGTTCTCTGATGAGTTCACCTTCATTGTCTTTTTCAAATCCACCAGAGGTCGCTGTGTATGCTTTTTCAGATCTCAAATTTCTCTCGCGAGTGCCATTCGTGCCTGCTGTTCTCTCGTAAACTCATCAGAGGCTGCTGTTGACTAACTCACTGACTAACCAACTAACTGATCCCCCCACCCTCCGCCTTCCCTAAACCCAACCAATAGTACTTTAAAAAGCATTGATTGTCCAAGAAACGTATATAGGGCTATGCTTTCAGAATGTTGGCAAGACTGGTGACAGAGTGGTTTGATGAATGTGAAAGTGAAGTTTAAGATCTCCCACGGCCTGCACAATCACCCAATCTAAATATTATTGAGCCACTTTGGGATGTTTTGAAAGACTGAGTGAGGAAATGTTTTCCTCCTCCTGCATCATGTACTGTAGTGACCTGGCCACTATTCTACTAGAAGACTGGCTCAAAATTTCTCTGCCCACTGTGCAGGACTTGTATCTATCATTCCCAAAGCAAACATAACCAAAAAGTGCACTGCAACCACATAGTTTACCTTGATTTTACACTATTTTTATCTCTTTTGTGGAAGTGTGCATCACTAGACTTGAACCCGAGTGTTCTGCATCACAACTACAACACCATACAAGGTGAGCTACTGAGCAAACTGACCACGTCATAAAAATCGTCCACTTTCATCGTTATTTTGTTGTTTTTATTTAGTACTATTCAATAGAACTGCAATAAAACAACCATTTATTTGTCAATATTATTTCCCTGCTAATATCATTAGTGTGAAAAGGAACTTAATTTGTTGGTATATGTCGCGTTATACTGCTCTGTTTATTTTATCTAGAAACTGCAGTTATTGCAGTTTCACAAAAATGTAGGCCAGACCACATATTTCCAGTGAGCTTGTGCTGAATTTAGGAGTAACTTTGCACAACCTCATGAGGGGAAGCACTTTAAAATGAACACAACAACCAGCATCAAGTGAGCGTCATGTGCTAAGGTGTTAAGTGAAAGCAGGCCTCCTGAAGACTCCTGCATTATTTATGCCGGACTCAGTATTCCTGCACTAAATTTGTGTAATTTCATGAAAAATAAAAACAAACCAAGGTCTCTCTTTACGAAAAAGTGCCCAGCAGATTAATAATGTATGCGATGGTCAAAGACAAGAGACAGCTGATACTAACGGCAGTCTCTGGTCCTGAGATTACAGTAGACCCGATGACCTCCAGTCATGAAAAATTTACATCACTGATATTGAGCTGACTTTATGCTTTATTTAGTCTTTATTCAGATCATCTCACCTGCAGTGCTGCGCCTGAAAACACCATCATCTATCTATCTATCTATCTATCTATCTATCTATCTATCTATCTATCTATCTATCTATCTATCTATCTATCTATCTATCTATCTTTCTATCTATCTATCTATCTATCTATCTATCTATCTATGAAGTTTTTTTTGTTGTTGTTGTTGTATTAAAAATGCTATGCACATTTATCAGTTGTTGGCTATGTGCTATGAATGTTAGCAACATGTGAAAATAAACGTGCAATGTCCTAATCTATCTGTCACTAACCAAGATATATTGACTAGCCTAGGATATATATCTATGTTAAAATGTGATCTAGAAAGTTACTTGATCTATTGTCTTTGACTAAATGCTAGAAATATGCAGCATAAATGGTAAATCACACTAGCTAGTAGATCAAAAAATGCTGCAAACTTGTTCAATTATGTGAGAAATGTGTTAAAATAGTATCAACATTAAAATAGGCAAGGAAAATATTAGCTGTTTTTTAAAAGCCTGCTAACTTACACAAATAACTTAGTAAAACATGACAGCAACGTGTTAAAACATGTTAGCAACTTTAATGAAAATGTTATAAGCTTGCTAAAACACGCTAGAAATGTGCTGAAACATGTTAACAATGTGCTAAAACATGTTATTAACTTTGCGGAGCGTTTAACAACCTGATACAAAAATAGCAACATGCTAAAACATGTTAGCAACTTTGATGAACGAGTTAACAACCTGATGAAAAATGATAGCAATGTGCTAAAACATGTTAGCAAGGTTGTCGAACATGTTAGCAACCTGATGGAAAATGAGAATAGTGTGTTAAACATTAGCAGCTTTAATGAACATTATCAACCTGAATAAATAACAGCAATGTGCTAAAACATGTTAGTAACTTCAACGAACATATTAGCAACCTGATGAAAAAGCTAGCTATGCCCTAAAACGTGTTAGCAACTTAAAACATTAAAAATGTTAACAACTTGCTAAAACATGCCAGAAATGTTACCAACTTTAACAAATATCTTAACAACTCAATGAAAACTTATAGCAAGGCGGTAAAACATGTTAGCAACTTTGATGAACATGTTAACAACCTGTTGAAAAAAGATAGCAATGTGCTAAAACATGTTAGCAACTTAAAACATTTCAAATGTTAACAACTTTCTAAAACATGCTAGAAATGTGCTGAAACATGTTAGCAACTTTGATGAACTTGTTAGCAACCTGATGAAAAATGATAGCAATGTGCTAAAACATGTTAGCAACTTAAAACATTTCAAATGTTAACAACTTTTAAACATGCTAGAAATGTGCTGAAACATGTTAGCAACTTTGATAAACTTGTTAGCAACCTGATGAAAAATGATAGCAATGTGCTAAAACATGTTGGCAACATTGAAAAACATGTTAACAACCTAATGAACAATTATAGTAATGTGTCAAAAACATGTTAGCAAGGTCGATGAACATGTTAAAAATCCAATGAAAAATGATAGCTATGTGCAAAACCTGTCAGCAACATTGATAAACGATTTAACAACCCAATGAAAAATTATACCAATGTGCTAAAACATGTTAGCAATTTTGATGAACTTGTTAACAACCCAGTGTAAAATTATAGTAATGTGCTAAGACATGTTAGCAAATTTGTTGAACATTTTTGCAACCTAATGGGAAATAACAATTTGCTAAAAAAATGTTAGCAACTTTGATAAACATGTTAACAACCTGATGAAAAATTATACCAATATGCTAAAACATGCTAACAACTTTATCGAACATCTACACAACCTGATCAAAACTGATAGCTAGGTGTTAAAACATGTTAGCAACTTTGATGAACATGTTAACAACCTGCTGAAAAAAGATAGCAATGTGCTAAAACATGTTAGCAACTTAAAACATTTCAAATGTTAACAACCAGCTAAAGCAGGCTAGCAACACATTTGTATCTACAAAATAAGTAAGAGCTATCTGTGTGCTAAATCTGTCAGAAATGTCAGAAACTCAGAAATGTTTTCAAGTTTATAAGATTGTACAAGCTAATATCAGCGCTTTATAGGTCATATTTCTTATTGACTATATCCTTTTGGAAAGGTGATGAAGTTATAAACTTTAAAGTATCTCATACAACCATGAATTATAATTTTACGTTCCCAGCGTAACATTATAGTATCAGCCCAGAAGAATTTGGAAACTTATTAAACATCTTTAATAATCATTACAGACATGCGCAAGTCACATTTTGTAATAATAATAATGATCCTGACAGCGTTCATTCATTCATATGAGCATCACCTGACCGTCACAGGTGAGATCTGTCCATTTTCATCATCCCTGAGAGCAAAACTTGTAGAGTCTCTTTTGCAACCAAATGAGACGCAGATGAAAAATACCGCATTAAACAATGACGCTGTCAAGCTGTCAGTAAGGTAATGAAGTTGGCCAACACCATTTGTCTTATTTTGTCACGGCTTTTCCCCATTAGTCATAGCGCCTTGCCATTAACTCCTCAGGAACCCCCTTCACCCAAGGACACTTAAACTCACTTTCTGTGCGCACACACACACTCTCACACGCACACACACCATGACTAAGACGTTGAACTAAAGAAGCAGACGAATAGTCCTACAGAATGAAGCAGCCAAAATCTACTCATGACCCACAGAGGTGTGCAAGTGATGAACGAATAATGCTAATGTTTACATTCAACGAGGGTCATCATGGATTACAGTTTCTATTAAATTCCACATGAACCAGAAGCTGTGACCTTTTTTTTTTGTATTGTGAATATTAGAATGAGTAAATGAGAAAACAGTTGGCGTGGCTTGTTTTTTTCTTCTGTTAGATCAGGAAAATGGGTTGTGGAGAGTTATTACAACCTAACATACACCTCCTGCTCATTACTTCTGTTTGTTGTCAAAACTCACTGCTGGAGGGGCGTGGCTAGCATACTTAACCACGCCCCTCCAGCAGTCGTCATCTGAGAATTTAACTGAAAACAAACAGGAAGTGCATTTTTCAGTTTTCAATTAAAGATTACAAGGGCAAACTACTGTTTTCATGTGTACTTTAAATGATTTGTCTGAATCTTTTTTTCACAAGCACTTAACAAAGAATGCTAATATACACACAATGTGATGTAATACTATAAAAAAATACTAAGTAGAATGTTTTGGACAATTATATATGTGTTATAAAATGCTTAGTTTTAGTCCACGAGTATGCTTGGTTGAGAGGTTCTAAATTGGTTGTTGGCAACCATTGGCAATCTGTTAAAAATTTAAAATTGGTTTTATTGATTTTGTTTTATTTTTGTGAAAGGAATTTGCGGTATTCTACTGTAATCAAATAAATCAAGTACTGCTACTGTAGTTGAAGACAAAATTTGTTGCGGTAAGGCTAATTTAGTGTAAGATGAAATTGTGGTAGCTACTGTAAAACACATTTACAGGTAAGTTATAGTAAAGGGGCAGTTGCAGTAAATTACTGGCAGCACTGTTGTTACCACAACTGCCATTTTACAGTAGCTTTGACAAAATTTGTCACTTGTTGCGTAAAGGCTAATTTAGTGTAAGATGAAA
This sequence comes from Danio aesculapii, assembly GCF_903798145.1. Lineage (NCBI taxonomy): Eukaryota > Metazoa > Chordata > Actinopteri > Cypriniformes > Danionidae > Danio > Danio aesculapii. Next base: position 70,365,742 of record NC_079441.1, on the reverse strand, counting down.
TTGCGGTAGCTCGTAAGTTACAGTAAAGAGGCAGTTGCGGTAAATTACTGGCAGCACTGTTGTTACCACAACTGCCCTATTACAGTAACTTATGTTACTGTATTCAAAAAGTACCGAATAGAATGTTTTGGACAATGATATATGTTTTATAAAATGCTTAGTTTTAGTCCACGAGTATGCCTGGTTGAGAGGCTCTAAGTTGGTTGTTGGCAACCATTGGCAATCTGTTAAAAATTGTTTTTATTGATTTTGTTTTATTTTTGTGAAATGAATTTGCGGTATTCTACTGTAATCAAATTAATCAAGTACTGCTACTGGAGTTGAAGACAAAATTTGTCACTTGTTGTGTAAAGGCTAATTTAGTGTAAGATGAAATTGCGGTAGCTACTGTAAAACACATTTACAGGTAAGTTACAGGAAAGGGCAGTTGCGGTAAATTACTGGCAGCACTGTTGTTACCACAACTGCCCTGTTACAGTAACTTATGTTACTGTATTCAAAAAATACTGAATAGAACATTTTGGACAATGATATATGTTTTATAAAATGCTTAGTTTTAGTCCACGAGTATGCCTGGTTGAGAGGCTCTAAGTTGGTTGTTGGCAACCATTGGCAATCTGTTAAAAACTGGTTTTATTGATTTTGTTTTATTTTTGTGAAAGGAATTTGCGGTATTCTACTGTAATCAAATTAATCAAGTACTGCTACTGGAGTTGAAGACAAAATTTGTCACTTGTTGCATAAAGGCTAATTTAGTGTAAGATGAAATCGCGATAGCTACTGTAAAACACATTTACAGGTAAGTTTCAGCACTGTTGTTACCACAACTGCCCTTTTCAGTAACTTACCTGTAAATGTGTTTTGCAGTAGCTACCATGAATTCATTTTACAGTAAAATAGCCTTACCACAATTTCTTTTTTATGGTAAAATGCCCACATTTTTATTTTACAGTATTACAACTTTTACTGTAATTTATTTACATTTTACAATAGCAGTACAAAACCTTTACTTTTAGTATGTACTACTGAATTTAATAAATTCAAAACGAGTGAAAAAAGTTTCGTCTTCAACTACAGTAACAGTACTTGATTACTTTGAATACAGTAGAATACCACAATATGCTGTGTGTTACTGGGAAAGCTTTTAAAGGACTCACAATGCAGTGCATATTACAGTTCTGAACTGTAAAGAATGTATGTGGTATTTTGCTGACTGTTTTAGACATTTTCTTGTATTTTTGTGGTAACTTACTCACAGCACTGTTGCCAGCTTTTTACCACAACTGCCTCTTTACACCAACTTACAAATAAATGTGTTTTACAGTAACAGGGCCCTACCGTAATTTCATTTTGCAGTAAAATTGCCTAACTGCAACTCATTTTAATGGTAAAATGTCCACCGTTAAATTTTACAGAATTACAATTTTTACAGTACTTTTACTGTAATTTATTTACATTTTACACTAGCAGTAAAAAAACATTTATTTTTAGTATTTACTATTAAAATTAATCGATGCCAAACAAGTGGCTAATTTAGTCTTCAACTACAGTTGCAGTACCTGATTACTTTGATTACAGTAGAATACCGCAATATGCAGTAAATTACTGTAAAAGCTTTAAAAGGACTCACAATGCAGTGAATATTACGGTAGTGAACTGTAAAGAATGTTTGTGGTATTTTACTGGCCGTTTTAGACATTTGCTTGTATTTTTACGGTAACTTACAGCACTGTTGCCAGCTAGTTACCGCAACTGACTCTTTACAGTAACTTACCAGTAAATGTGTTTTACAGTAGCAGGGCCCTATCACAATTTCATTGTACAGTAAAATTGCCTAACTGCAACTCATTTTAATGGTAAAATGTCCACATTTTAATTTTACAGTATGAACATTTTCACAGTACTTTTACTGTAATTTATTTACATTTTACTCTAGCAGTACAAAACCTTTATTTTTAGTATTCACTATTAAATTTAACCAATTACATACAAGTGGCTAATTTAGTCTTCAACTACAGTAGCAGAACTTATTCTGATTACAGTAGAATACGGCAATATGCAGTGACTTACTGGAAAAGCTTTAAATGGACTCACAATGCACTGCATATTACAGTACTGAACTGTATAGAGTTATTTTACAGGCAGTTTTTGCAGTAAATAGCTGTAAAATGGCGGCAAAGTCTAGCAATGCAACACTAATTTAACGCAAAAATGCAATAAAATATCAAACAGTGTAGTTAAAAGTGAACACTGGTCCAAATGCGGCTGTGTTTACAGTGTAAATAAAGCGCTGTGTTTTGTGAAGTGTGTGAGAGGCATGCGCTGGTAAATAAGGCGTAATGAATCTTATTGATGTGTGTCCTGCAGCGCCGGCTGAAGGCCACCCTGGTGCAGTGGCTCTGCTCTTACAGATGCCAGGGTTCAAGCACCTGGGAAGGGATTAATTACCAGACAGATGCCCAGCAGCTCTGAGCTACATCTGGGGAATAATGCAGCTTCCAGACCCTCCAGACACCGGTCTTCACCTGTCCACACCAATCCAGAGTCTGACAGTGCTTAGTGAGGATATCGGTTCTAGACATAGGCCGATATTTAATATACTGTGATAATGATAATGTAGTCAAAATTATTAGCATATATACAGTGCATGCGGAAAGTATTCATAGCGCTTCACTTTTTCCACATTTGTTTTATTTTACAGCCTTATTCCTAAATGGATTAAATGAATTTATTTCCACTCATTACCCCATAATTACAATGTGAAAAAAGAGTTTTTTAAATTGTTGCAAATTTATTAAAAATAAAAAAACCTGAAAAAAATCAGATGTACATCAGTATTCACAGCCTTTGCTCAATACTTTGTTGATTCTCCTTTGGCAGCAATTACAACCTCAAGTCTTTTTGAATATGATGCCACAAGCTTGGCACACCTGTCTTTGGGAATTTTTGCCCATTCCTCTATGCAGTACCTCTCAAGCTTTATCAGGTTGGATGGGAAGCAACGGTGTACAGCCATTTTCAGATCTCTCCAAAGATGTTCAATAGGATTTAGGTCTGGGCTCTGGCTGGGCCACTCAAGGACATTAACAGAGTTGTTGTGAAGCCACTCCATTGATATTTTGGTGGTGTGCTTTGGGTCATTGTCCTGCTGAAAGATGAACCGTCGCCCCAGTCTGACGTCAAGATCACTCTGAAGCAGGTTTTCATTCAGGATGTCTCTGTACATTGCTGCATTCATCTTTCCCTCTATCCTGACTAGTCTTCCAGTTCCTGCTGCAGAAAAACATCTCCACAGCATGATGCTGCCACCATCATGCTTCACTGTAGGGATGGTATTAGCCTGCTGATAAGCGGTGTCTGGTTTTCACCAAAGAGTTCAATTTTAGTCTCATCAGACCAGAGACCATTTAGTTTCTTATGGTCTGAGAGTCCTTCAGATGCCTGTTGGCAAATTCCAGGCGGGAAGAGGCTTCCGTTTGGACACTCTAGCATACAGGCCTGATTGGTGGATTGCTGCACAGATGGTTGTCCTTCTGTAAGTTTCTCCTCTCTCCACAGAAGAACGCTGGAGCTCAGACAGAGTGACCATCGGGTTATAGATCACTTCCCTGACTAAGGCCTTTCTCCTCCTGATCACTCAGCTTAGATGGCCGGCCAGCTCTAGGAAGAGTCCTGGGGATTCCAAACATCTTCCACTTATGGATGATTGAGGCCACTGTGCTTATTGACACTTTCAGAGCAGCAGAAATGTTTCTGTAACCTTCCCCAGCCTTGTGCCTCGGACAATCCTGTCTCGGAGGTCTACAGACAATTCCTTTGTCTTCATGCTTGGTTTGTGCTTTGACATGCACTGTCAACCCTGGGACTTTATATAGACAGGTGTATGCCTGTTCAAATCATGTCCAATCAACTGAAATGACCACAGGTGAACTCCAATGAAGCTGCTGAAACATCTCAAGAATGATCAGTGGAAACAGAATGTACCTGAGCTCAATTTAGAGCTTCACGGCAAACGCTGTGAATACTGATGTACATGTGATGGTTCAGGGTTTTTATTTTTTATAAATTTGCAACAATTTCAAAAACTCTTTTTTCACATTGTCATTATGGGGTATTGTGTGGAGAATTTTGAGCAAATAAATGAATTGAATCCATTTTGGAATAAGGCTGTAACATGAAAAATGTGGAAAAAGTGAAGTGATATGAATACTTTCCGGATGCACTGTTTATATGTATAAATATATATATATATATATATATATATATATATATATATATATATATATATATATATATATATATATATATATATATATTATTATTTTTTTTTTAAACATATTTAGAACATTTTTAATGTTGATTTTATCATGTTATATTTATTTAGTTTTTAAAATGTCAGCTTTATGTAAATTAACAAAAGTCATGTGTAATAGTTTTAGTTTCTATTAGACAATTCTGTCCCAGCTCTTTAGTATTTCAACGATGAGCTTGAGTTCATTATGGATCTGTTATGAATTGTCAGCAAAATCACAGAGCAAAAGGTTGAAATGTAATGCCTGTAAAACTTTGGCCTTCGCGCAGGCACGGCTAACAATAATTAAGTGGCACAATAAAAATGATTAGAACTGCTTCTGACATTCTCACTGCGAGTAACTTGGCTTTAATTGCAATCACAAATTTTAATGGCACTTTTTATGTGAGCTGCTGGAAGTTTTCTTTAAATCTGTGCCGTCTCTTCAGGTGAATGAATCCCCCTGACCATTAGCGGAGCAGACTTGAGGCCGCTAGCCGCTCCAGGCTAGTTAGCTATTCAGCCGCAGCATCTGTTGAGGGCTAATGAATGTTATAACCTCATAAACGTCATGAAATTGGACATTATCCCTTAATTAAAAGAACAGAGATGCATTACAATGATTACAGTGGCACCGTGCTGCATTTGCACTGAGCTGCAGCCGAGCGATCCGAGTCCGGCTAATGTTCATGATGGAGCCGCTGAGAATGGGACAGAGTCGCTGTAATGTCAGCAATTCAGTCTTCTTCTGTCTTTGAGTTTATGGACGTCTCTTCGTGAAGAAATGTTTTAAGCTTTGGTGGATGGAGTACACAAACCAGTTGTTTGAGTTCATTGCCAGTTAACTATGCCTGTTTATAAAATATAATAATTATAATAATATTCATTCATTTTGTTTTCGGCTTAGTCCCTTTATTAATCTGGGGTCGCCACAGCGGAATGAACCAAAAACCTATCCAGCAAATGTTTTATGCAGCGGATGCCCTTCCAGCTGCAACCCATCACTGGGAAACATCCATACACACTCATACACCATGGCCAATTTAGCTTACCCACTTCATGCGTGCACCGGTTTCCCCCACAGTTCAAAGACATGCGGTACAGGTTAATTGAGTAGGCTAAATTGTCTGTACCGTATGAGTGTGAATGAGTGTGTATGGGTGTTTCCCATAGATGGGTTGCAGCTGGAAGGGCATCCACTATATAAAACATGTGCTGGATAAGTTGGCGGTTCATTCCGCTGTGGCGAGGATAAGTTGGCGGTTCATTCCGCTGTGGCGACCCCGGATTAATTAAGGGACTAAGCCGAAAAGAAAATGAATGAATGAATAATAACGGATTTATTTTATCTTTGCCATGATGACAGTAAATAATATTTGACTAGATATTTTTCAAGACACTTCTATACAGCTTAAAGTGACATTTAAAGGCTTAACTAGGTTAATTAGTTTAACTAGGCAGGTTAGGGTAATTAGGCAAGTTACTGTGTAATGATGGTTTGCTCTGTATACTATCGAAAAAAAAATTTCTGCTAATAATTTTGACCTTAAAATGCTTTTTAAAAAATTTAAAACTGCTTTTATTCTAGCTGAAATAAAAAATTAAGACCTTCTCCTGAAGAAAAAACATTAGCAGACATGCTGTGAAAATTTCCTAGCTCTGTTAAACATAATTTGGGAAATATTTAAAAAAGAAAAAAAAATCAGACGGGGTTTAATTATTCTGATTGCAGTTGTATATACAGTTGAAGTTAGAATTATTAGCCACCCTTTAAATTTTCTTTCTTTTTTAAGTATTTCCCAGATAATATTTAATCCCTCAGGCGGCGCTGCATCAAGAGTCCAGCCATATCACGACATGGCCTCAGGACTACTTTGGCAAACCTGAAGTACCACAAGTTACATTCACAAATGCCAGTAAATACTGTACTGTGCCAAAAGGAAGCCATATGTTAACAGTGTCCAGAAGTTCTGTCGACTTCTCTGGGCTCTGGGGGAGGCATCTGGGATACACCATCACACAGTGGAAATGTGTACTGTGGACAGATGAATCTGTATTTGAGGAATTTTTTGGAGAAATGGACTCCATGAGCTGCAGACCAAAGAAGAAAATGATCATCCAGACTGTGAGCAACAGTCCAAAAGCCAGGGTCTGTCATGGTATGGGGTTGTATCAGTACCCTTGGCAAAGGTAACTTGCACTTCTGTGATGGCACCATTAATGCTGAAAAGTATATAGAGATTCTGGAGCACAATATGCTGCCTTCTTTTCCAGGGTCACCTACAGTATGAATATTACAACAAGACAATGCAAAACCACATTCTGCACACATTACAAAGTCCTGGATGCAAAGGAAGCTGATACAGGTACTAGATTGGCCTGCCTGCAGTCCTGACCTGTCTCCAATAGAGAAAGTGTGGTGTAAATGTGTGAAATGCAAAATGCGACAACGAAGACCCTGTACTGTTACCCACCCTAAAAGTTGTTTGCAGGAAGAATGGGGCAAAATTACACCTGAAACAAATGTTACAACATTTTCTGATATGGGGTTATAGAACCTTTTGTGAAATGTCAAAGGTTCTTCAAGGAACTAGTGATCCAGTCGATAAGGAACTTTTTCTTAAGAGCACGCACACACACACACAGACACGCAGCGGACGTCTCCCTGGAGTTTTTAGTGTCAGTGGTGTTGACCGCTGAGCTTCTGCCATGCTGTCGGTCAAGCTGCGGGATGTTTATGTCCCTCGCTGGTTTTATGTTTTGGTGTTCTGGAGGCCATGATGATTATGGGGAGTCAGTCAGGAGGTGATTATACTGCAGCGTCAGCCCTCCAAACAGCTGTGCAATAAAGCCGGTGTAAAAACAAAGCAAGGTGCCGTGGGTTTGCACAGCACCTGGACCAGACAGGCTTTAAATACTCAGCGCCCACTAACCTGTCCAGGGAGCTTTATTGGGCTTCATCCGTGGGAGTGGATGTTAATGCGGAAGTGTGGATGACAGGAATACTGTATGCTCTTCTAGTGACCCTAGTATGACCATGCATGTATGATCGGACGTAAAGTCACCCTTTGTGTTGAATCTGACACAAAAACAGAAGCCAAAAAATAAAATAAACAAACAAATAATAGAGTGAGAATGTGGTAAAATCTGAAAACATGGTAAAAATCAGATGGCTTTTTCTTTTCTGGATTGCTTTTTAAAATACTGAGGTTGGGTTTAGGGAAGGGGGGGAATCGGTTGATTGGTCAGTCAGAAAATCAGTCAGCGACCTCTGGTGGATTCACAAAAACAAAAACTGCAAAAAAACAGACCTCCTGAGATTTATTTTGCTGTCTGCAGAAATGTATATAGGTGTACGTAATCAGAATGAGCCTGGAATGTAATCTGCTCCTGCATCATTAGCTACATGGCGCAGGAGATTGGTTGCTGCCACCTCGGCAGCCAATGAGCTTGCCCCTCATCAGTTTAAATCCTCTGCATCGTTTTACGCTGTTAAGCTGCGGTGCATTTTCAGAGACCCTCCTCCACCCCAGCTCCACCTGTGTTTAGATCTGCTATGGGAGGTTACATATGTATTATGCTTGCAGTTGCAGCGTGTTATATTCTCAGACGGCATGTCTGTGTATATACTGGCAGTAGCAGGTCTCGATACTTGCTCTGCCATAATAATCAAAGCAGCAGCAGCGTAGCAGATCTATACCACCATGCAAGACCAAATACATTAACATTGCTACATATTCATTACCATACTAAATCCAGAGTGTTCATCAGTGTTCTCAGTTTTTATTTATATTTGAACAATAACTTTAAGACTGAATTTGCTAGAGGTATGAATAATTTTAAGCTTGACTGTATATATAGAATTAAGTTTGTAACAAAGAAAATGTACTAGCTTTTTATTACCAGGTAATTGTACCATGCTTTACAACACTAACCTAGACAATATATCACTTCAAACTAGTAAAAATGTAAATAAAAGTAACTTTTTCCAATTTTTCAACATCTAAAATCAACACAGGCTCAATCAGAATATGTGCCCAGGGTTACTTTTTTTGGGAACCATGAAATATGTGCCCTGGCATAAGTCTGGATTTTGCGTCTAAAATGAATGATACAGGGTTGTATGATAGTGCCGACAACTTTTGTTCCTTTTTGCTATAATTCTGACCGCTTATCTTTGTATGGATGGCTTTTTCCGAAACGATCAGTTTGCTCAGTAATTCACCTTGTACGCCATCAGACTTGGGATGCAGATCGAACCAAGGTTTGAGTTCAGCTTTGAGAGACAGTACCAGCTAACCAGGTAATATAAAACAAAACAAAACAAAACAAAAAAGCAGTGTGAAATTGTGAAAACACTATCGGTTGGGTTAAGGGAAGGTGGCTCAGTCGATATCAAGTTCATATACTATGCATGACAAGCTGACTTTTTTCAGGGATGTGGCAGAAACGTTGGCAGAAATGTACACAGCGCCCTCTGGTGGATTTTACGAGAAATGGCACGGTTGAGAAAATGTGGCCCACTAATGTATTTCAGATCGTCAAAACTGTACACAGTGCCCTCTGGTGGATTTTTTTTCGAGAAATGGCACGTATAAGAAAATGTGGCCCACTAACGTATTTGAGATTGTCAAAAATGTACACAGCGCCCTCTAATGGATTTGTGAACGCAAAACCTGCAAGCAAATGTAGCCGAGGGCACATATTTTACGATTCCCCAAAAATGTATCCCTTGCATATCTTCAATAAGCCTGGGTGGGGGAAAAATCTATTTCCTATAATGCAATTCAAATATACCTGTAGATATATAAACATGAATCACAATGTAAGGAAAAACGTTTAATTTATGGATATTTTGTTACAGTGTATGGTTTCAGAGCATGACCTTGTGTGTTGATTATGTCTGCTGCATTCAGTTAGTGGGTGACAGCACGACCATGCTTTATTTACATACATGAACATCTGGCGCATCTGGATGCATTAAAGTCTCAGAATCATCTGTCCTGTTTGGAGTCATGATGCGTTTCTGCTATTCGTACTGATCCATGTTTATCCCTGACTGATCTCTTGATCCACGGCTTACACTAGTTTATGTTACAATTAATTATTGTGTTGTAATTAAAGCACTTAGATGTAGGATGAGGGAAAATTGATTAACTATAATGAAAGGATTGGCAGGCATTCACAATACAGCAAATTTATGAGTACATGTCATTTTTTAAATACATAATGACATATTGATTAAATTTTGCTATAGATTTATAAAATTAATATATGATTCGTATATTATTTGAATATAGATATATTGGCGGTGGCGCAGTAGGTAGTGCTGTCGCCTCACAGCAAGAAGGTCGCTGGTTCGAGCCTTGGCTGGGTCAGTTGGCGTTACTGTGTGGAGTTTGCATGTTCTCCCCGCGTTCACGTTGGTTTCCTCCGGGTGCTCCGGTTTCCCCCACAGTCCAAAGGCATGCGGTACAGGTGAATTGGGTAGGCTAAATTGTCCATAGTGTATGTGTGTGAATGAGTGTGGATGGATGTTTCCCAGAGATGGGTTGCAGCCGGAAGGGCATCCGCTGTGTAAAACATGTGCTGGATAAGTTGGCGGTTCATTCCACTGTGGCAACCCCTAATGAATAAAGGCACTAAGCCGAAAATAAAATAAATGAATGATAGATATAATGGGATAATTAACCGAAAATCACATTATATTATAATGTGAGTGGATATAATATTGTTATTTTCCTTCAGCTATTTTATTCAAATGATTGTAACCACACCTACAAGTAACTACTGTTCTAAATGTTGCACCTTATTCTTCAGATAAGGTATGAAGTACCAAAAGCGGCGCATATTAAAATTCATTCATTCATTTTCTTGTCGGCTTAGTCCCTTTATTAATCTAACCCGGTACTAGTAAGGTGTACCTAATAAAGTGGCTGGTGAGTGTATATAGGATTGACCAACACCTATAGATTGAGTTGTAGCAGTCCAGACGTAAAGATATAAATGCATGTATTACTCTCTCAAATTCATTCATCCATTCATTTTCCTTCAGGTTAATCCCTTATTTATCAGAGGTCGCCACAGCGGAATGAACCGCCAACTTATCCAGCATGTTTTTACGCAGTGGATGCCCTTCCAGCCGCAACCCATCACTGGGAAACCTATATTAAAATTAATTTGAAATCTATTTTGGCCATAAATTTTCAATCAAATGTACTAGAATGGCCAGAAAAATCATAACGCTCTTTTATTATTATTATTATATATATATTGCTAGTTTTTATTATTCAAATATACAATTTCTGACCGACGAAATTTCTGGCCAGTTTGTTATTTGTCTAATAAATGACAATAGGTCACAGATTTTGATTAAAAACTTTAACAGATTGTTCTAATGATATCCTAAACTCTGGAATAGCCTTCCTGATAACGTCCGAGGCTCAGACACACTCTCCCTGTTCAAAACTAGATTAAAGACCTATCTGTTTAGTAAAGCATACACTTAGTGCACCACCTAGCGGGCTTCCACACAGGTTATGCGTCTTGTTGATATACACTGTGAACATCAGCTACGCTAATTATTTTCTTTATTCTCCATTTCCACCTGTGGCTACTCTTCCTGAGGCCCTCAGACTATGCAGAGTCACTGATTCGATCCAAGACCAACGACAAGATGATCCCAAGGTTTCCATATCCTGGACCAGGCCGTATCCTGAGCAGCTACTGTGATGGTCATGGAGGAGTGGAGAACATGAGACTGATACCTGTGACGCTCCAGAGACAGACGAGTCTTCGCTGAGGCCAGCTTCCAGCCTCCGCCACTGAGACTGCAGCTCTGCACAAGACGTTTGGCCAGCGGAGAAATTAAAATGGTCGTGCCCAACTGAGCCTGGTTTCTCTCAAGATTTTTTTTTCTTCACTTCCGCCATTAGTGAAGTTTTTTTTCCCTCTCCGCTGTCGCCACTGGCTTGCATGGTTCGGGATCTGTAGAGCTGCGCATCGTTGGATTTGTCCTTCAATATTTGGACTCTCAGTAGTGATTATTAAACCACACTGAACTGAGCTAAACTGAACTGAACTTAAACACTACAAACTGAACTACACTGTTCCTATTTACTGTGACCTTTTATGTGAAGCTGCTTTGTCACAATCTACATTGTATAAGCGCTATACAAATAAAGGGGAATTGAATTGAATTGAATATTTGATGTAATAAATTTGCATTTTAAAAATAAGTATTTATTCATATTCATTTATTCTAAATCTTTAGGAAATATTTTGGTACATTAAAAAGCATGGTTATGATGACCGTCCGACAAGCTAATCCAGCTAAAAATAGTGCTTAAAATGTCACTGAAATGCAGTACTTAAATCTCAAAATGAAATAGAAAATGAGGTGAATAACTGCAAAAAGGTCCACATATTGAGAAAAAAGAACCATCCCTTTCACCCGGCTGACTACAGGCCTGGCCTTTATGGTTCATAGCTGTTGCTATATTGGGTATTTTAGCATGTTAACACAGTAACAAACACTGAGACATAGGGATAAAAATAAACCATGTAAGCATACTAATATGTGTGAATGAACAGAAGAATAACAGCAATAGTACAAAACGCTAGTGTTTATTTGCAAATCGTGCCTCCTAAGGAGCAAATGCACGAAAACCACCACTTCCTGACAATGCTTTGTTATAAAATATAAATCTATATATCTGTCAAGGGCAGAAAGCATGTAATTTAAACACAGCCGAAATGATTCTGGGCGTCCCCTCGTTTTACATTCGGCGGAAGGACCTTCAGAAGGCATTTGTTTCAGGTTTCCTTCCATCTTAATTGGCTTTTTTTTACGTGTCGAAACTTCACGTTGGCAGTGTTTGGTTGCTGCTGGCATATTATTTATAACCCCCAGATTCTGACAGGAAGTTTTTTCCCCCCTCACTCTCTCCCTCTCTCTCTTTTGCCTCATGGACAATGATTGATTTATTCAGTTTAACCTTGATAAGGAAGGCAATAGAAAAACAAATTGCCTTATTGACACAGACGTGACGGTACGCTTGGCTCAGGTGAAGCAGAGGTCGCTCCGTTCGAGAGGAGAAACCAACTGATACACATTTCTCAAAATGATTGCCTTTCATGTCACTCATCCGCATGCCTGTCTCTCTTTTTTTAGGAAGAGGCAGCCATTGACAATTATTCGTTTTTAATAGCGGATGGGGTTTGCGCTGTATTGAGTTGAGTCTGAGGTCAGAGTCAATATACAAGTAACATATTTCATGGAAATCACGAGCATTTTTCCCGAACGTTTGGCAGTTTTTGACGGGATTTCTGCATGCACTGTACACATTAGCATCTGTCAATTTGAGCCTATTTTTAATCCTGCTGCCTGAAATATGATCATGTTATTCCAAATACACACGCAGTTTTCTGGAAATCTGCAGACTTCTGTATTTTAGCTTGGTAGAAAGTAGAGTTTTTATATTAATGTAATGCATATAGCGTATTTAATGTGTTTGACCATCACTCAAAGCGCTTCACAATCATAAGGGGGTCTCTCCAAACCACCACCAGTGTGCAGCATCCACCTGGATCATGTGATGGCAGCCACAGGACAAAGGTGCCAGTGCGCTCACCACACACTAGCTATTGATGGAGTGGAGAAACAGTGATAGAGCCAATTCGGTAGATGGGGATGATTGGGAGGCCATGATGGGTAAGGGGCAATGGAGGGAATTTGGCCAGGACACCGGGGTTATACCCCTACTCTTTACAAGAAGCGCCATGGGATTTTTAATGACCTCAGAGAATCAGGACCTCAGTTTAACATCTCATCCGAAAGACAGCGCTTATTGAGAGTATAGCATCCCCTTCACTATACTGGGGCATTAGGGCACACAGACCACAGGTTGAGCGCCCCATGCTGGACTCGCTAACACCACCAATGGGTTACACCCCTACTCTTTACAAGAAGCGCCATGGGATTTTAATGACCACAGGGAGTCAGGACCTTGGAAAATCTCATCCGAAAGATGGTGCTCACTGACAGTATAGTGTCCTCTGCACTTTAATGGGGCATCAGGACTCACAGACCACTGGTTGAGCGCCCCCTGCTGGCCTCACCAACACCCCTTCCAACAGCAATCTAGTTTTCCCCTGTGGTCTCCCATCCAGGTCCTGACCAGGCTCAGCCCTGCAAGGCTTGAGTGAGTAACCAGTCTTGCACTGCAGGGTTATATAACATATTGATGAACTTATTGGCTTGGCTTTAATGCCTCATTTACATTAGCGACTTTGTAGCTGCCTGTCGCTCTGGGTGGCGACCTGCTGCAGACATAGGTCTGTGTAGGTCTACAGCACGGAGAATACAACCGGCCTCTGCAGGAGCTGAGAGATGATCATGTGAGCTCTACTGAGGCTTCTATTGGCTGTCATTCAAGAAAGTCACTCTTCATTTGCATAAAGTTGAAGGATTCTTAACTTTGTCGCATCGCTTGACACGCCCACCTTGGCGCCAGCGGTCGCTGTCACTCACATAGATGGCAGTCGCAGGAAGTCGATCACTCTCTGTTGAAATGAATGGCCGATTGTTGTTGAAATTGGTTTTTCTTTTGTCTTGATTTGGCTACAACTTTCTCTGACACAAATTTTGGGAAAATGCTTTGAAAGTTTTCAAAAACTCAACAATACACTCTGGACAAAATGACTACCTTTTTGTTATGTTAGGGGCTGTTTTTGCCCCATTGACTTCTATTATAATACATATTTTGATTGCAAAGCCATGACACCATTTAATCATGCATATAATCCTTCTTGATTGTTGGTGGTTTTCCAGCCACCAGAACAAAAGGGTACCAACATAATACCAACATTACAATTTGATCAGAGTGTATTGTTGAGTTATTAAAGGTTTTTTAAGCATTTTTCCACATTTTTTTTTTACTTTTGCCTTGTGTCAGTTAGGCTATTATACACTTTGTTTAGGTAGACTTACTAGTACCGGGCTAGACCCACTTTTGCCTTCAGAACTGCCTTAGTCCTTGAGTACATAAATTCAACAAAGTACTGGAAATATTCCTCAGAGATTTTGCTCCATATTGACATGATAGCATCACACAGTTGCTGCAGATTTGTCGGCTGCATATCTATGATGCGAATCTCCCATTTCACCACATCCCAAAGGTGCTCTATTGGATTATGATCTGGTGATTGTGGAGGCCATTTCAGTACAGTGAACTCATTGTCATGTTCAAGAAACCAGTCTGTGATGATTCAGGCTTCATGACATGGTGTGTTATCCTGCTGGAAGTAGCCATCAGAAGATGGAGACACTGTGGTCATAAAGGGATGGACATGGTCAGCAACAATACTCAGGCAGGCTGTGTTGTTGACACGATACTCAATTGGTACAAATGGGCTCAAAGTGACCCAAGAACATATCCCCCACACCATTACACCACCACCACCAGCCTGAACTGTTGATACAAGGCAGGATGGATCCATGCTTTCATGTTATTGATGCTAAATTCTGACCCGACCATCTGAATGTGGCAGCAGAAATCAAGACTCATCAGACCAGGCAACATTTCTCCAATCTTCTATTGTCTAATGTTGGTGGGCCTGTGTGAATTGTAGCCTCAGTTTCCTGTCCTTTGCTGTCAGGAGTGGCACCCGGTGTGGTCTTCTGCTGCTGTAGCCCATCTGCCTCAAGGTTGGATGTGTTGTGCGTTCAGAGATGCTCTTCTGCAGACCTTGGTTGTAACGAGTGCTTATTTGAGTTACTGTTGCCTTTCTATCAGCTGGAACCAGTCTGGCCATTCTCCTCTGACCTCTGGCTTCAACAAGGCATTTGCACCCACAGAACTGCCGCTCACTAAATATTTTCTCTTTATTGGTCCATTCTTTGTAACCTCTAGAGATGGTTGTGCGTGAAAATCCCAGTAGATCAGCAGTTTCTGAAATACTCAGATCAGCCCATCTGGCACCAACAACGATGCCACGTTCAAAGTCACTTCAGTCACCTTTCTTCCCCATTCTGATGCTCAGTTTGAACTGCAGCAGATCGTCTTGACCATGCCTACATGCCTAAATGCATTGAGCAGCTGCCATGTGATTGGCTAAATTAAAATTTGCGTTTAAGGAGCTGTTAGACAGGTGTACTTAATAAAGTGGCTGGTGAGTGTACATAACTTTGTTTCTAAACAAATTAACATTGTTTTCTTTGTATGCATAGATTTACTTTGGTTGTCACCTATATCTGGTTTAAAAATTCAGGTCAACAGCTCTAGAAACATGATTTCTGAGAAAATACTTGTGTCAAATATTTATTTCACCTGCTGTGTTTATTTAAATGACGAGTGTTCATGAATAAATGCAGTGAATTGTCTTAATTTTAAAAGTCACAACCACAGATGCGTGCACCTTTAAATCATGCTCATCCGCCAGCCGTATCACCAGGATCATGACAATAACCGAAACAATCCATCACAACAACAAAAGATTAGCTTAGCATATTGCTATTCCGCCTGTAAGAGAACGGCGGCTGTAATGTGCTCTCTCCTGCACTTTGCCACGCATGTAAATGTGCTTTGAGTCACATTTGCTTTCTTGTGTGGTGTGAAGAAGAGTGTGTGGGTCTCTATTAATCTCCCTCAGCAGACCTGCCCTCTGTGCACCTGGTTTCAACACATCTTTTGCCATTATCTTTTCTGGCATATGTTGATCGAACCTGATCATGCCTGAAGTTGGCGGTTCATTCCGCTGTGGCGACCCCTGATAATAGGCAATGAATGAATGAATTTGTAATGTACTATGTATTTTATGTACAGTATATCTATCTATCTATCTATCTATCTATCTATCTATCTATCTATCTATCTATCTATCTATCTATCTATCTATCTATCTATCTATCTATCTATCTATCTATATCTATATATATATATATATATATATTTGCAGAGTACATTATTTGTAAATCCAAATTTTTATCTTGAATGTGATTGATTGTTTGACAGCACAATTAAAAACCCAAGATGATTTTTGTTGTTCTCTGTGCTTTTCCCCTCATTTTTATTTGTGAATGTTTTGCAATATTGACATTGTCCACCATTTAAAAGCTCTTTTGTAAATAGTCATAATCCTGAAATGAAAATAAACAGAGCTTAACAAATGATCTCTTGAGTTTTGAGCCAATATTATGACCCATAAATGTCATCTGACTGCAGTTCTTTTCCTTTCTGAACAAAAAATAATAAAATAAAGACTGTCAAATAGTGCTCAGCAAGGGTGTAGCGGACATTTTAAAAGTGGGGGGGACAGCTGTATGAGATCATACATTCATATAATTATTAATCACCTGTTTCTAAATGGTCTGTCTCTAAAAGTGAGGGGAACGGATCCCCCCCGTCCCCCCCGGTTGCTACGCCCCTGGTGCTCAGCATAAATGAGTACAGCCCTCACAGATCACTTTCTTATTAGTATATTCTATAGTATTTATTGTGCTTTAGTGTAATATTTCCATAATTAGTCAACGATAGTCAAGATAATGTAACTTCATAGTCAAGATAATGTAACTAACCCTTAATAAATAAATTATAATAAAACAATTTATATAAAAACAGTGGCTAGCACTCTCGCCTCACAGCAAGAAGGTCGCCAGTTCAAGCCCTGGCTGCGCCAGTTGGCATTTCTGTGTGGAGTTTGCATGTTCTCCCCATGTTGGTGTCCTCTGGGTGCTCCGGTTTCCCCCACAGTCCAAACACATGCGCTATTGGGGAATTGAAAAAACTATTTTGGGCGTAGTGTATGTATGTGTGAATGCGAGAGTGTATGGGTGTTTCCCAGCACTGGGTTGCGGTTGGAAGGGCATCCGCTGCGTAAAACATATCTGGAATAGTTGACGGTTCATTCCGCTGTGGCTACCCCTGACAAATAATGGATTAAGCAAAGGAAAATGAATGAATGAATATTATTAATATGAAAATATACACAGTTTTACTGGTATTAACACCATTTATTTGTTATTAATAGTGGTAGTATTAAATATTTGTAAAGTATTATTTCTATTATGTGATTAAAAGAAAAACATAGCAAAAAATAAATTAGTAAAGAAAAATTAGAATAATTTTTCTTGCAAGTTCTGACAGTTTTACAAAGTGAAAATAGACAGTTTCACTTCTCAAACATTTGCTACCAACATGACACAGTGGAAAAATAAACCGTGTTGTTGTGGGAATATATCCGGGAGCTGTTTTTCCACCATAGGCATCAGTTTACTGGCGCTCCATGGGGACTTTAGCACTCCTGGACGTGTTCAAAGTGCAGGAGAATTTCTCTGGATGTGACTGAAGTTAGTGAAAAATGACAATACAAGTAAACATTATTATTTTTATTATTATTATGTAACTATTTTTTACAATGTAAAAAAAATCTACTAAAATTGCTATACTACTACTACTACTAATGATAGTGTATGCGTATGAAATAGTGTGTATGGGTGTTTCCCAGTGTTGTGTTGTGACTGGAAAGACATCCACTGTGTTTAACATACTGTATGCTGAATAAGTTGGTGGTTCATTCCGCTGTGGCAACCCCTGATTAAGTGAAAAAGAAAATTAATCAATAAATAAATAATAATAATGATAGTAATTATAATATTAAAAAAAATATTGGTAATAATAATAACAACAACAATAATAATAATATTCATTCATTTTCTTTTTGGCTTAGTCCCTTTAATAATCTGGGGTCGCCACAGCGGAATGAACCGCCAACTTATCCAGCACATGTTTCACAAAGCAGATGCCCTTCCAGCTGCCTCTCTGGGAAACATCAGTACACACTCATTCACTCATTCATATATTAATAATAATAACAATAAAAATAATGACAATAATAATAATATTAATGATAGTTTATTATTATTATTATTATTATTATGTAAATATTTCAAACAATGTAAAATACAGTCAAAATAGCTGTAATAATAATAATAATAATAATAATAATAATAATAATAATAATAATAATGGGCATCACGGTGGGTAGCACGATCACCTCACAGCAAGAAGGTCGCTGGTTCGAGCCTCGGCTGTGTCAGTTGGCATTTCTGTGTGGAGTTTGCATGTTCTCCCCGTGTTCACGTGGGATTCCTCTGGGTGCTCTGGTTTCCCCGACAGTCCAAACACATGCGCTATCGGTGAATTATGTAAACTAAATTGTCTGTAGTGTGTGTGTGAATGAGTGTGTTTAGATGGGTTGCAGCTGGAAGGGCATCCGCTGCATAAAACATATGCTGGATAAGTTGTGGTTCGTTTCGCTGTGGCGACCGCAGATTAATAAAGGGAATAAGCCGAAAAGAAAATGAATAAATTAATAATAATAATAATAATAATAATAATAATAATAATAATAATAATAATAATAATAATATCTGCAGCACTTCACAATGGAAATGCTCAAAGCACAGCTGAATTGTTCAGTGACTGAACCCAGTGATCCACTTGTTGATCAGGGACCCGCACACTTCCAGACCCGTACAGGTAACATTAACCCTTCAATGCTCAGCATATCTCTGATCTAAATCTACACTCACAACAACAAAACCCGCTGAGCTGCAGTAATTGTAGTCGTTTTTTTCCAGGAAAAACAATCCAAAATAAACCAACGACATCTGTGTGGAAGCCTGAACCTCCTGACACCACAATCAGTCTTCTTGATTTCATTTATTTGGATAATAATTGGAGTATGTGTTTACAGTAATGGAAATTCTTCCTGGTTCCTTTGTGTTGTCACAATGTGTAGCGGTATAATTACGGCAGATTATAATTACGGTGATTAGAGAGTGGCCTAATAATTATGATTATGATTGTCATTCTGCGTGAGGATGAGCAGCATCCAGCGTTTTGACTCAATTGCGTTTGTTCATTTCGGCGGCTGACGGTTTGATCTGCTATTAATCTACTAGTCGTAATTTAAATTAAGCTTCGTCAAAAATCTGTGAATATTCTTAAAGGGCACCTACAGTATGGTGAAAAATCTACTTTTCAAGATGTTTGGACAGACATATATGTAGGTATGGTATATATACTGTCATATTGGAGTGATATAAACACACCCAGTCCTTTTTTTTCAATTTAACAACGTAAAAACGGTGGACCAATTGGAGCGGTTTTGAGAACAACCGCAACTTGACGTAGGAGAGCGGTCCCCCCCCCCACCAATATTGATTGACAGGCGTGCATTACCATATCCTCAGTTTGTTGCTTCACGTCCACCATTTTCAGCATGTGAGTCAAAGCCATATCACCAAAGAAACATCCTTGCTCTATTTTTGGATGTAAGGCTCATTGGGCTCAACATAAGAGCCGTCATGCGAATGAGCAACATTCATTTGCGCTGAACACGCAGTGAACGCAACGTATCGAGATTCGGCCATTAGAACCAGCTGATCCACCGAGCCTTTCAGCACTCTCTCCAAAAACACCCGATTGATCTCGGCTGGCGGATCAACATTCAACACATGATCGCTCTCATTGGCGCCATTGTTTGTAACTTTAGGTGGGTTTGCAAACATGTGTACTTTTTATTACGTCTTCCTTAAACGTCAGCCGCTTGCATTTCCCGCGGTCAAAGAAGCTACAGCAGTCACAGAAGCTATAGCCTCAGTCAAAGTTAATCCAGTGTGCGTGGTTATTAGTCTCGGTATCCAAGCTTGGAATCTGATATATATTCTGTTTAAAATGTATGCTTTTTTATACATTTATTATAAAAATATATATATTTTTTAATACTATTTAAATGTATTTGAAAGTAAACTAAAAGTTGTCAATACAAATAGCAGAAATTGACCAAAAAACAAACAAAAATGATTTAATTACAAATTAATAATAATAATAATAATAATAATAATAATAATAATAATTATTATTATTATTATTATTATTATTATATTTTGTTTAAAAAAATTATTTTGAACAATGTAAAAAGACAATCAAAATAGCAAAATGTCCCCAAAATAAAAATAAAAGCATAAAAATACCATATAATAATTGTCATGTCTGGCGTAGAGCAGGGAATAAACAAAGATGCGGATCCAGATGCAGCCAAACAAATATTTATTTAAACAAACTACAACAAACCAAACAAAAACAAAGCAACGAGAGAAACGCAGACATCATGGGAAAGACAAAACACTAATGACAACGAAGTGCTAACAGAACAGGGTATAAATACGCAAGGAATCAATTAACTAAACAAGCTGACAAGGGCGTGGAGACAATTAACTCAAAGATGAACCAGATGAGTGTAAACTAAGGTGAGCAGGAAATGATATGAAAACAGAACTGAAACATACAAAAACAGAAACCAGGATGTTACAAAAATACCATATAATAAAAAATAAAATAAAATAATAATAATAATAATAATAATAATAATAATAATAATAATAATAATAACAATAATTATTATTATTATTATTCATAACAATAATAATAACAATAGTAATAATAATAAAATAATAATAATAACAATAACAATAATAATAATAATAATAATAATAATAATAATAATAATAATAATAATAATAACCGTTATTATTATTATTTTTTTTATTAATTAAATTGAATTTTTAAAATTATTTTATTGTATTGTATTTTACTTATTATTTATTTGTTTATTTTTAATTGAATTTCGTTTTTTATTTATTTACTTTAATATTTTATTTTATCTTATTTTATTTTTTGGTTTAGTCCCTTTATTCACCAGGGGTCGCCACAGCTGATTGAACCGCCGACTTTCATTTTTAATTTTCAATTTTAATTAATTAAATTACTTTTTTATTTATTTTACTGTACATTATTTACACTTTTTTAATTGAAATGAGTTATTTTTTTATTATTTTATTTTGTTGTATTTTATTTATTTATTTTTTTTCATTGATTTTTTTATTTATTTATTTACTTTAATATTTAATTTGATTTATTTTATTCTTGGCTTAGTCCCTTGATTCATCAGGGGTCGTCACAGCTGATTGAACCGCCAATTCATCCAGCATATATGTTTTAAGCAGCGGATGCCCTTCCAGCTGCAACCCAACACTGGGAAACATCCATACACACTCATTCCCACACAAACTCTACTGCCAATTTAGTTTATTCAATCCACACATACAGCACATGTCTTTTGACTGTGGGGGAAACCGGAGCACCCAGAGGAAACCCACGCCAACACTGGGAGAACTTATAAACTCCACACAGAAATGCCAACTGACCCAGCCGGGGCTCGAACCAGCGACCTTCATGCTGTGAGGCGATCGTGCTAACCACTGCACCACCATGACGCCCATTATTTAGTTTTATTTTAGCCTGATGGTCTACTCAATTGTGTTGAAGACCATCTGAAGCTCCACAGAAGAGCAGGAGCCAAAGGCCAAGAGGTGCAGCTCCACATAAACTCTTTCCATTGATTCCACATGATCCCTCTGTATCCCTGCGGATTTCACGGCAGATCGAGAGCCTGCCATAAATCCCGAATCATAATCTTTGAACACACAATGGTCTCCCAGAGCGAAACTTTGCGGCACACAGACATCGAACATTGCTATTAGAGTTAATATTCAATGCAAACTAATAATCTGAGAAAGACAGACTGTGCATAAATAAAGGAAGATTTATGTGCAAAGTGTCCTTAATGACCGGAGAGATGCTGAAATGACTGCATCAGAAAAACAAAACCCTCACCCTACCATAAAACGACAAGTGTTAAACCTTATTAATCATTAAATAGTTCATATTAGTACCTTAGATTAGTTATTTGTGCCCTTTACACTGCAAAAAAAAAATGTTTTTGTCTTGTTTTTAGTCCAAATATATCAAAATTCTTAAATCAAGGAGAATTTTTCAGACAAGCAAAAAATATTGTCTTGTTTTTAGAAATGATGAGTCAAAATTAAGTGAGTTTTTCTTTAACAAACAAACAAACAAACAAACAAACAAACAAACAAACAAACAAACAAACAAACAAACAAACAAACTGTACCAATGGGGCAAGTGAAACAATCTTATGCCAAAAATAAAAACAAGATTATTTTGCTCACCCCATTGTCAGATTATTTAGCTTGTTTTAAAATATGTCTTATGTTGCACAAGTATATATATTTTTTGCCAATAGCCATATTTAGATTATTTTGAATAAGCCATTGTTGATTTTCAAAACTTATTATACTATTAAACAAAGATCATGTCCCGTGAAGACACATCGCTAATTTCCTACTGTAAATATATCAAAACTTTCAATTTATTATTTGATAAAACTTCATTCATTCATTTTCTTTTCGGCTTTGTCCCTTTATTAATCATCATTATTAATCATTAACAATTAATTTTTTTTAATTGAATGGAGTTATTTTTTATTATTTTATTTTGTTGTATTTTATTTTATTTTTTAAATTTTATTTAATTTTATTTTTTTCATTGGATATTTTTTATTTATTTACTTTAATATTTTATTTTATTTTCAGCTTAGTCCCTTGATTCATCAGGGGTCGCCACAGCGGAATGAACCGCCAATTTATCCAGTATATGTTTTACGCAGTGGATGCCCTTCCAGCTGCAACCCAGTACTGGGAATTATTATTATTATTTTTTAGTTCAAATATATCAAAATTCTTAAATCAAGGAGAATTTTTCAGACAAGCAAAAAATATTGTCTTGTTTTTAGAAATAATGAGTCAAATTAAGTGAGTTTTTCTTTAACAAGCAAGCAAACAAACAAACAAACAAACAAACAAACAAACAAACAAACAAACAAACAAACTGTACCAATGGGGCAAGTGAAATAATCTTATGCCAAAAATAAAAACAAGATTATTTTGCTCACCCCATTGTCAGATTATTTATCTTGTTTTAAAATATATCTTATGTCGAACAGGTATATATTTTTTTGCCAATAGCCATAAATGAGCTAAAATTATTGATTTTCAAAACTCGTTATAATATTAAACAAAGATCATGTCCCGTGAAGACACATCGCCAATTTCCTACTGTAAATATATCAAAACTTTCATTTTATTATTTGATAAAACTTTATTCATTCATTTTCTTTTCGGCTTAGTCCCTTTATTAATCATCATTATTATTCATTAACAATTAATTTTTTTATTGAACTGAGTTATTTTTTATTATTTTATTGTATTTTATTTTATTTTATTATTTTTCATTTTATTTAATTAAATTTTTTTCATTGGATTTTTTAAATTTACTTTAATATTTTATTTTATTTTCGGCTTAGTCCCTTGATTCATCAGGGGTCGCCACAGCAGAATGAACCGCTAATTTATCCAGTATATGTTTTACGCAGTGGATGCCCTTCCAGCTGCAACCCAGTACTGGGAAACACCCATACACCGTCATTCACACACACACACACACACACACACGCACACACACACACACACACACACACACACACTCATACACTACGGTCAATTTCTTTTATTCAAATCCCTTATAGCGCATGTGTTTGGACTGTGAAGAAAACCGGAGCACCTGGAGGAAACCAACACCAACACGAGAAGAGCATGCAAACTCTGCACAGAAATGCCAACTGACCCAGAAGGGGGTCGAATCAGCGACCTTCTTGCTGTGAGGCGACAGCGCGACCCACTGCACCACTGTGTTGCTTTTGTTAAAACTTCAATTTTGTTATTTGTTATGCATTGCTAAGAGCTTCTAGACTTTAATAGCGATAGTCTCAGTATTTAGATTTGTTTTGAACCCTCAGATTACAGATTTTGAATAGTTTTGTGTTCCAGGGTTACATATATTAATTTTAGATGTCATATTAAATTACACACTACAGTTCGAACATTGACAAGTAAGAGATCTAGCATGTCAGTCATAAGTATACTTCTTCAAAACATAACAAAAGTGCATTACTTTAAAGTCAGAGTGAAATTAAAATCTACAATGTTTATTTTGCAAGCTCAGATTGTTCTTCTTAAAGTGAATAGCTAATCTGTGCTAGTTACTCCACTGAAAAAAGTTCATTCATTCATTTTCCTTCGACTTAGTCCTTTTATTTATCAGGGGTTGAATGAACCGCCAACTACTCCAGCACATGTTTTATGTAGCGGATGCCCTTCCAGCTGCAACCAAGTACTGGGAAACACCCATACACTCCTGCATTCACACACACATATGGCCAATTTAGCTTATTCAATTCACCTGTACTGCATGTCTTTGGACTGTGGGGGAAACCGGAAAAAAAAAGCAATGGCACATGATAGAAGGAATATTTTCCATACTTAAAAAACTAAAACAATTTTGTTCTAATCAACACCTCGAATTGATTTATTAGAAACGGCTTTTATTTCTCACAGCTGAACAACAGAAAACTGACAATGGACACCTCAGGTACACCCCATATGTTTTATTCAGTGTTAAATGCTATTAATGTGAGTTTGAATGCTATTTGACCTGACATTTATTGCCATACTACTGAAAGCAGCAGCAGATCACCTCAGATCTTGAAAATAAAATAAATCTGAAACTGAACTTGAGAACTGTGACTCAGAGCAAACCTTCACATATCCGTGATTCAGTATCTTCATTTAATAATGTTAAAGAGGTTTAATATGTATTAATTTGATCTTCCCATTTTGCTAGGGTGCAGTAAGTGCACTATTCTGTGTTTCTGAATGGCTGTATTTAAATTTCTGTCGCGTTTTGTCTGGTGCAAACAGCCAAATTGCTTATCACTGCAAATCTCATCACGTAGCGTGTTGGTAGGACACAAAGTTACAATTTAATGTGCTCATCTTAGCGTGCTTTCACACCTAGACTTTTGTTTTGGAACCTGGCGCGTTTCCCCAGTTAGCGCGGTTCGTTTGTCATATGTGAATCCAGCAATCACGCTTGGATCCGCGCCAAAATAATTGTTCCGAGATCGCCTGATTGAAGTGGTCTCTGCTTGATTGAAACGAACCTTGGAGCGGATCGATTGTAGTGAGAAAGCAAAACGATCCGAACCCGGCTATATCAGATCATTCCTACTGGTAAATGTGCGTTTGATGTCAACTACGAAAGTGAAAGCATGCTAACTATTAACGGGAGCTGTTTATCCATTAAGAAAACTGACCGAACTGCAGTCTTGGTTTATCTGTTATTTCTCTCTATAATGTGAGGCCTATAATCAGGGGTGCCGAAAGGGGGGACTTGAGTTAGGATGATTCTAAGGGCCCATACATTTAGGGGGCCCCCAGAGACATTATCAAGGGCCCGCGCTACCGGTGTCTGCTACCGGAGGTCGTATTTTCAGTCACGGACGTGTACTCTGAGAGCCTTTCTGAGTGAATGAATGAAATGTTTACCATGAAGGCAACCTGTGCTGAAATATAATGGGCTAACCTGGCAGTGGGTGGGTTAAAAGAACCAAAACAAAGACAGCTGTTCCAGCACGTAATGCACATTTTCAAAGCAGAATATCTGACTTCAGCATTGTTTTTCAGATAAACAAGAGTGTTCACTTAGCATATTTCTTAAATATCTGCAAACATATTGTGGTATTTTTATGCTTTAGAAGAGTCAAAAACTTACATACAGCACCTTTAATGCAGTGCACTTAATATCGTATAACTATTAGGCAATAAAGATCACAGATTTTTAAAGAAATCAGATCTTAAAAGTGATTTTAGAAAGGAAAAACAGTTTGCCGGAAGCGCTTGGGCTGGCTGACTGAAAATGAAAAATCTGTGTGCACATACCACATTGGAAGTACATCATCAACATTCAGTCATTCATTTTCAATTGCTTTTCCGGGGCCGGGTCGCAGGGCTAGGAGAGAACCCCAGACTTCCCTCTCCCCAGACACTTCCTCCAGCTCCTCTTGGGGTATCCCGAGGCGTTCCCAGGCCAGCTGAGAGACATAGTCCCTCCAGTATGTCCTGGGTCTTCCCCGAAGCCTCCTCCCGGTGGGAGATGCGTGGAACACCTTCCTAGGTAGGCGTCAAGGAGGCATCTGAAACAGATGCCCGAGCCACCTCAGCTGACTTCTCTCAATGTGGAGGAGCGGCAGCTCTACTCCGAGCTCCTCCGGGTTACAGAGCTCCTCACTCTATCTATAAGAGTGCGCCCTGCCCACCCTGTGAAGGAAACTAATTTCAGCCGCTTGTATCCGAGATCTTGTCCTTTCAAACTAAAATAAAAACCTCACGTCCAGTTTACGCAGACTTTAAAGTGCAACTTCCAGCTCACATGAATCAGATTTAGTGATATTAATGACATGACGCTGGACAAAACTGTGCAGGAGTGATTCTTACACAAGGCTCATTACTAATTTAAAGCCTCTGAGCTCTCATATGATGTGGATATGTGGAGATATCTCTATTTCGCAGTGTGTGTGTAACCCAATACAGAGGCACAGAATTAAGGACGTGTGAGGGAAGGTTTGGGGAGCAGCACCTGCTCGGTGAAGTGGAGCGAGCTCCGGGAAACAGATCACTACCTCGGAAAGGGAAGGTAATGCTGATGTGAACACGCTCACCTGGGGACGACATAAATCACTGATCGGCCGGAGCCGCAGACAGCAGCTGAATGCACAGGAGCAGATAGAGAGAGCCCATTGAAGGCCGAGGATAAGAGCAGAAAGAGAGAAGTACACCGAAGAGAGAGTATCGGCTTTGTCTCAGATGCGTGTCCTGAAATTCCTTGGGATCAGTAAAAATAGAAACAGTGAGACAATAGAGTGCATTCAGAGAGGACTGCACTCCTTAAAATAAAAACTCTTTATTGGCTTTGCATGAAGAACATCCATGGAGATTATTCATTCATTCATTTTCTTTCGGCTTAGTCCCTTTATT
Organism: Danio aesculapii; assembly: GCF_903798145.1. Taxonomy (NCBI): domain Eukaryota; kingdom Metazoa; phylum Chordata; class Actinopteri; order Cypriniformes; family Danionidae; genus Danio; species Danio aesculapii. Next base: position 70,338,593 of record NC_079441.1, on the reverse strand, counting down.
CATCAGTGGTTGCCACAGCAGAATGAACCACCAACTTATAGTATCCTGCATATGTTTTACACAACAGATGCCCTTGCAGCTGCAACCCAGTACTGGGAAACACCCATATACACTCATTTACACTCACACTCATACACTACGGCCAATTTAGTTAATCAATTCCCCAATAGCTCATGTGTTTGGACTGTGGGGGAAACTGGAGGACCCGGAGGAAACTCACGCCAACATAGGTAGAACATGCAAACTCCACACAGAAACGCCAACTGACCCAGCTGAGACTCGAACCAGCGACCTTCTTGCTGTGCGGTAGCAGTGCAAACTACTGAGCCACCGTGCCACCCCTAACACACACAATATTTACTGTCAATTACTATAGTAATTTCTGAGTTGGTGTAAATGTAATATCTTAAAGGAACCAAAGAGTGGAGACAGAAATACACACACATCGTCAGTGTAAAGAAAGAATGATGTGAATAATAATAATAATAATTCCTTACATTTATACAGTGCTTTTCTAGACACTCACTCAAAGCGCTTTACACAGTTTTGGGGGGAACCTTCTCATCCACCACAAGTGTGCAGCATCCACCTGGATGACGTGATGGCAGCCATATTGCACCAGACATAAAGCTCTACTGGGGCACATATATATATATATATATATATATATATATATATATATATATATATATATATATATATACATATATACAGTCAGGGAGGCCCAAAGACCTAATAAACCTACCGTTAATTCTCTGCCATGTGTCAAGTCTAAGACAACAGATAATTTTATATTATTTTAGATAATTTTAGATAATTTTATATATACACATTTATATATATAACATATATATACACACACACACACACTGCACAGCTGTGGTTTGCTGACTAACTAAAAAAGGAGTTCAGTAGCGGGATTCTACCGCCGTTTTTATATCAAATTTAAAGAGGACTGAGGCGATCATTTAGTAGTGGACAGGTAATCGCTAAGGTGTTAGGGGGGCTGAATGGAGGGCTAAAGCGACGCCCATGCTGTTTTATAATTTTACTTGAACGTTTCAGCGAGACTTCATTCAGCTGATTTGTTGTGATCTTCGAAAAACTCAAATACTCAATACACAAAAATTAGGGAAGTCTAATCACCAAAACGAGTGAGTATCCCGAGAGCATGATCCTCAGAAGTCGTAATACCCAAACAGCTCGTGAAAAAAGGAGGCATACTGAGTATACAGGCGTATAGCAAGGACTACACCACTGGTTGTAACCATAGAGAATTATTGTCATTAAATCATCTCATTATCAAGTATTTGTGAATTACTTTTGATTTAACATCAACATATAATTGCTCCATATTGCAATACAATACAATCACATAATATCAACGCTCTCCCACATTTATAGCTATTAATACTCCCCTTATTTCTGTTTTTGCAATAAGATTGCAGAAGAATGGTTTGACTAGAAATGTACAGTTTTTTTACCATCATGCTGATGACTTTTTAGTCACTCGGAAGAACAACAGTTCAAACCGCTGTGGTTAAAACCAAGCGGCAACCTCCCGCTCTCCCTCGGGAGCCAATACGGAAGTAACTGAAACTGCAATTCATCAAAATTCCGCTAGTCCTGGCTCCATAATAGAGCAAATTTCAATTGAGCCCACTGTTAGAATGGCCAAGTTTACAGCAGAAAAAAAGGTGTTTACAGCCTTGTACAAAGAACGATTTTGGTTCATATAGCTATTATTACCCTCCATGACAACTGTGAGGGGGGTGAACTTATCCGTTTCCTTTATATTAGGTTATATTAACTTTGCATAATTAAGGGCGTGGTCACTTGAGTGACAGCTAGGTCTCGCTGGTCGCCGTCACTTCACCTCAGCTGAATCCGGCAGATTAGCCACTGATCTCGGCATATTCATTGTATTTTTGTTCTGTTTTATGTGCCTTTACACAGTCAGCTGCCTTTTGGACCTATTTCTTACAATTATCAGATGATATGGGATGCTGTGTGCATTTAATTGTGCTCACAAACCATCCACGTGGCCTCGTTTCCCATGTGAGTAAAGTTATATACTTGTATACCATCTCTATAAATGTATTTGTTTTATTTAAGATCATTTATCATTAATATTTTTCTTTAGACCCGTAAAGCACTCCAGAATGTGACAGATTGATTAGCTGTAGGCTCTAGAACAGTCATCTGAAGCGTTATCATACAGTGTTATGCTGGATTTCATCAATAGCCTTGTATTTACTAACACAGACTATATCTGAAGTGTTTAAATGTAATTTGCGTTTTCCTTCTGTAGAAAAACGTCACAAGAACAATGCTTAGTGGCTCAATGTGTTACAGCAGTGTTTTTGAAAGTCTAATCACTTTACTGATATAGTGTACAGTCAAGCACATGTGGTCAGAACACAAACGAGTCGCAGGTAATAAAGTATCAAGCGTTTCTCCCAAAGTAAAGTCTGTCTGCCAGGTCTAAGCAAAGTGCTAGCAGGTGTCTATAGCTCCGCCCACTCTCCGCCTCTTTGCCCTTGTTTGGTATCCCGCCGTGGGTGCGATGACGCGCGAACAAAATGGCGACGGTTGGCCGCGCCTACTTGTAGCTTCTTTTGCAGTGTTCAGAAACCTATGGGTGACGTCACGGATACTACGTCCATATATTTTAAAGTCTCTGGTTAAAACTCATTCCTACAGATTCAGTGAGTGACCATATGAGAGTTGCAGAGAGCTAGCTGCCGGCAGCAGAGAAGTTTTTCCTTTTGTCTAC